>NC_135992.1:11141956-11204456 GCF_053455715.1 Rhinoraja longicauda | reverse complement strand
GTCACGCGACGTTAGGTATCGACGACCTTCACCCTGTGTAATCTCTGTGTCCACTTTATGCAACTGTGACTGTATTGCTTTGTGAGATTTGGCTGCAACCTTCACAGAAACACAGAGAAACACAGAAAATAGGTGCAGGAGTAGGCCATTCGGCCCTTCGAGCCTGCACTGCCATTCAATATGATCATGGCTGATCATCCAGCTCAGTAACCTGTACCTGCCTTCTCTCCATACCCCCTGATCCCTTTAGCAAAAAGGGCCACATCTAACTCCCTCTTAAATATAGCCAATGAACTGGCCTCAACTACCTTCTGTGGCAGAGAATTCCACAGACTCACCACTCTCTGTGTGAAGAAATGTTTTCTCATCTCGGTCCTAAAAGACTTCCCCCTTATCCTTAAGCTGTGACCCCTGGTTCTGGACTCCCCCAACATCGGGAACAATCTTCCCGCATCTAGCCTCTCCAACCCCTTAAGAATTTTATATGTTTCTATAAGATCCCCCCTCAGTCTTCTAAATTCCAGCGAGTACAAGCCCAGTCTATCCAGCCTTTCCTCATATGAAAGTCCCGCCATCCCAGTGTGGCGAACTTTCCCGAGAATTATCCCGTGACAACAATAGCGTAAGGAAATAACTGCAGATGCTGGTACAAATCGAAGGTATTTATTCACAAAATGCAGGAGTAACTCAGCGGGTCAGGCGGCATCTCAGGAGAGAAGGAATGGGTGACGTTTCGGGTCGAGACCCTTCAGAAGGGTCTCGACCCGAAACGTCACCCATTCCTTCTCTCCTGAGATGCTGCCTGACCTGTTGAGTTGCTCCCCCCATTGGCGAACTGTACACTGCAAGGGCCAGGAAGCGAGCGGGCAAGATCATCTCTGACCCCTCTCACCCTGGCCACAAACTCTTCGAAGCACTTCCCTCTGGAAGGCGACTCCGGACTGTCAAAGCAGCCACAGCCAGACATAAAAACAGCTTTTTTCCACGAGTGGTGGTTCCACTCAATAGCCAAAGTCTGTAGTCTCTTGTTTGCTCTGGTTTATTTTCACCCACATGTTTAGTCCGTAATGTTGTACCCTTATTGCTTTGATCTGTTTATGCTTTATTCTTATAAGAAGTTAACTGCAGATGCTGGTACAAATCAAAGGTATTTATTCACAAAATGCTGGAGTAACTCAGCAGGTCAGGCAGCATCTCGGGAGAGAAGGAATGGGTGACGTTTCGGGTCGAGACCCTTCTTCAGACTGAAGAAGGGTCTCGACCCGAAACGTCACCCATTCCTTCTCTCCCGAGATGCTGCCTGACCTGCTGAGTTACTCCAGCATTTTGTGAATAGATATGCTTTATTCTTAATTGTTAACTGTATGTTTGTGTTGCCATTTGTGAGCGGAGCACCAAGGCACATTCCTTGTATCTGCACATACTTGGCCAATAAACTCATTCGTTCATTCGTTCATTTCCCTCAGTTTTAGTTTTAGAGATACAGCGCGGAAACAGGAGCTTCGGCCCAGGACGAGTCCGCACAGACCAGCGATCCCCGCACATTCACACTACCCTGCACACACGATAGACAATAGGTGCAGGAGGAGGCCATTCGGCCCTTCCAGCCAGCACCGCCATTCAATGTGATCATGGCTGATCATTCTCAATCAGCACCCCGTTCCTGCCTTCTCCCCATACCCCCTGACTCCGCTATCCTTAAGAGCTCTATCTAGCCCTCTCTTGAATGCATTCAGAAAATTGGCCCACACTAGGGACAATTGTACATTTGCCCATGCCAATTAACCTACAAACCTGTACGTCTTTGGAGTGCTGGAGGAAACCGAAGATCTCTGAGAAAACCCAAGCAGGTCACGGGGAGAACGTACAGACAGCACCCCTAGTCAGGATCGAACCCGGGTCTCTGGCGCTGTAAGGCGGTAGATCTACCGCTGTGCAGCCCAAAGTAAATATTGAATGTCATGACTGAATACTGTTGAAGATGCAGCTGGAGGCGTGATGAGAACATCTTTGCGTGATGTCAGCCCCTCTTATAATAAGTCATAGTAACAGGAGCAGAGTTAGGCCCTTCTGCCCATCAAGTCTACTCCGCCATTCAATCATAGCTGATCTCTCTCTCCCTCCTAACCCCATTCTCCTGCCTTCTCCCCGTCACCCCTGACACCCGCACTAATCATGATCCACCTGCCTAACACGTGACACAGGTGTGGACGGGCACCATCACAACAGGTATGGCACAACAAAGGCCATTCTCCCTGTCCAGTCCATACTGACTCCATGTGAAAGCAAACAAAAAGTGCAGGAAGGAACTGCAGATGCTGGATTACACAGAAGATAGACTTGACGAGTTGGAGTTACTCAGTGGGACTGGCAGCATCGCTGGGGAAAAGGAATAGGTGACGTCTCGGGTCAAGACCTTCATACTGAGAATCCCTTGCAATCCCCCTCTCTCCATCCCCCCCCCACCCTGGTCGCCCTCCCAGTTTCACCGTTCATAACCTGTCCACAGCCAACAATTATCACCTCCTCCTCAGCCAATAATGGACCATTGTGGGCTCCTTGGCCGTCGTTGCTGGCTCTGACTTTTTCATGCCTCTAGTTTCGGAACGTCACATAGAAACATAGAAAATAGGTGCAGGAGTAGGCCATTCGGCCCTTCGAGCCTGTACGCACCGCCATTCAATATGATCATGGCTGATCATCCAACTCAGTATCCCGTACCTGCCTTCTCTCCATACCCCCTGATCCCTTTAGCCACAAGGGCCACATCTAACTCCCTCTTAAATATAGCCAATGAACTGGCCTCAACTACCTTCTGCGGCAGAGAATTCCACAGACTCACCACTCTCTGTGTGAAGAAATGTTTTCTCATCTCGGTCCTAAAAGACATCCCCCTTATCCTTAAGCTGTGACCCCCTGGTTCTGGACTCCCCCAACATCGGGAACAATCTTCCCGCATCTAGCCTGTCCAACCCCTTAAGAATTTTATATGTTTCTATAAGATCCCCCCTCAGTCTTCTAAATTCCAGCGAGTGTGGGCTCCTTGGCCGTCGTTGCCGGCTCTGACCTTTTCATGCCTCTAGTCTCGGAACATCACCTATTCATTCTCTCCAGAGTTGCTGCCTGACCCGCTGAGTTACTCCGGCATTTTGTCTCTTGTCTCTGTTGTAAACCAGCACCTGCAGTTCCTTCCCTCCGCATTTGGTCATGTTGGGTTTTTGCTTTGTGCTTGACGCTGGGTTGCTGACTGACTGACTGACTGGTTGGGCTTCTGCTCTTGTTCCTCTGGTGCGCAGGTACAATGGACGGGCCATCCATGCCCAAACTTCCACCTGCTGGTGTGCTGCGCCATCCTGGACTCTGAGAGAGATGCGCTGATGAACCCAAACTACGGCTTCAACGAGATACTCAAGGTAAGCGCTCGGAGCGTGTGTCTGTGTGTGTCTGAGTGCAAAGGATTCTCAGTCATACAGCACAGGGACAGGCCCTTCGTACATCGATGCCCTGATGAGCAGAGTTACTGCACCTTCGTCTCTTCAGACTTTCCTCTCTTTCCTCACCTTCCAACAAAAAGCATCCAGAGAATGATCCGGTGACAACAGTAGTGTAAGAAAATAACTGCAGATGCTGGTACAAATCGAAGGTATTTATTCACAAAATGCTGGAGTAACTCAGCAGGTCAGGCGGCATCTCAGGAGAGAAGGAATGGGCGACGTTTCGGGTCGAGACCCTTCTTCAGAAGGGTCTCGACCCGAAACGTCACCCATTCCTTCTCTCCTGAGATGCTGCCTGACCTGCTGAGTTGGATCTCGACCCGAAACGTCACCCATTCCTTCTCTCCTGAGATGCTGCCTCACCTGCTGAGTTACTCCAGCATTTTGTGAATAAATACCAATAGACAATAGGTGCAGGAGGAGGCCATTCAGCCCTTCGAGCCAGCACCGCCGTTCAATGTGATCATGGCTGATCATTCTCAATCAGTACCCCGTTCCTGCTTTCTCCCCATACCCCCTGACTCTGCTATCCTTAAGAGCTCTCTCTAACTCTCTTTTAAAAGCATCCAGAGAATTGGCCTCCACTGCCTTCTGCAGCAGATTCACAACTCTCTGAGTGCAAAAGTTTTTCCTCATCTCCATTCTAAATGGCCTACACCTTATTCTTAAACTGTGGTCCCTGGTTCTGGACTCCCCCAACATCGGGAAGATGTTTCCTGCCTCTAGCGTGTCCAACCCCTTAATAATCTTATATGTTTCAATAAGATCCCCTGTCATCCTTCTAAACTCCAGTGTGTACAAGGCCAGTTGGTTGATTCATTTCCCACATCTCCATAACACCTCACTGTGGGATTATGGGAGCGCTGGGGGATTGCTACCACCTACTCTGCATCAGCTGATCAAGTGCGGTATCTCTCCGGTGTGTCTTTGTGGGTTCTGGGCTCTCTGAGTTTGCCGTCTCTCTCTCTCTCTCTCTCTCGTGCAGCACATCAACGAGCTGACCATGAGGCTGAACATGGAGGACATCCTGTGCAGGGCAGAGGCTATTTACCAGCAGCTGGCGGCCTGCCCGGTGAGTCTGGCCAGGCCCGGCCGTGGGCAACGGTTGTCCGAAAGTCCCGCCCGCCCCAGTCGCCGTCCTCTCTCCCGTTTGCGTAGAACGTGAGGCTGGATGGGGTGGGGTGGGGTGAGGCTGGAGGTGTGGGTGGGCGGTGGTCTGGACGGGATGGGGGTGAGGAGGACTGGAGGGGGTGGTAAGGTGGGGATGAGGGCGATGAGGGGAGGTCTAGTTGGGGATGGGGGAGGTCTAGTTGGGAATGGGGGAGTGGTCTAGTTGGGAATGGGGGGGGTCTAGTTGGGAAGGGGGGAGGTCTAGTTGGGAATGGGGGAGGTCTAGTTGGGAATGGGGGAGTGGTCTAGTTGGGAATGGGGGGGGTCTAGTTGGGAATGGGGGGGTCTAGTTGGGAATGGGGGGAGGTCTAGTTGGGAATGGGGGAGGTCTAGTTGGGAATGGGGGAGGTCTAGTTGGGAATGGGGGAGGTCTAGTTGGGAATGGGGGAGGTCTAGTTGGGAATGGGGGGGGTCTAGTTGGGAATGGGGGAGGTCTAGTTGGGAATGGGGGAGGTCTAGTTGGGAATGGGGGGAGGTCTAGTTGGGAATGGGGGAGGTCTAGTTGGGAATGGGGGAGGTCTAGTTGGGAATGGGGGAGGTCTAGATGGGAATGGGGAGGTTTGGATGGAGATGGGGGGGGTCCTTCCATCACCTGCTGTGGTTGGTCTTGGTCATGGGGCATGTGGAGGGGGGTGGCGAGACCTGGGTGGGGATGGAACCGAGGCTGCCTCAGTAGTGCAGCTGCTGCCTCGCAGCTCGACGGACACCATTTTGACCGTCTTGGGCCGGGGGACCGTGTGGGCTTCCTCCAGGTGCTCCAGTTCCCTCCCTGTTCCCAGAGGCGTGGGTCGGCAGGTCAGACGCCCGCTGTAAACCGTCCCTTCTCGGGAGGCAAGCGGTGGAATCCGGGGTTGCTCCAGTGGGATGGCGGGACCTTCATATGAGGAAAGTCTGGATAGACTGGGCTTGTACTCGCTGGAATTTGGAAGACTGAGGGGGGATCTTATAGAAACATATAAAATTCTTAAGGGGTTGGAGAGGCTAGATGCAGGAAGATTGTTCCCGATGTTGGGGGAGGTCCAGAACCAGGGGTCACAGCTTAAGGATAAGGGGGAAGTCTTTTAGGACCGAGATGAGAAAACATTTCTTCACACAGAGAGTGGTGAATCTGTGGAATTCTCTGCCACAGAAGGTAGTTGAGGCCAGTTCATTGGCTATATTTAAGAGGGAGTTAGATGTGGCCCTTGTGGCTAAAGGGATCAGGGGTATGGAGAGAAGGCAGGTACGGGATACTGAGCTGGATGATCAGCCATGATCATATTGAATGGCGGTGCAGGCTCGAAGGGCCGAATGGCCTACTCCTGCACCTATACCTATTTTCTATGTTTCTATGTTATTTAACGTCTGTCTGGGAATGGGGGGAGGTTGGGGGTGGTCGGCGTGGTCACAGGGTTGTAGGGATCGGGGGGGAGGGGGTGTTGGCGGGAAGATGTGCGCGGACGCTGCGACCGCTGACGTCCGACTTTCTTTCCGTCCGCCAGCAGCTGCAGAGGAGCGTGCAGCAGATCCTGGGGCTGGCAGAGGGCGCCACCCCCAACCCCACCCCCAGCTCGGGCACGGGCTCCGGTCAGGGGAGCCCCCCCCAGCCACTCTCGCCCAGCCAGACCCACGAGTCCGAGCTGGTGGACAGCGCCTCGCACAGCCTGCCCGACAGCAGCATCGAGATCCTCCACACCGACGACGGGAACGTCGAACCGGCCCACAGCCCCTAGGTACCCGAGCGGAGAGGGGGAGGGGTTGCACCATCCCTGAGTGGAACCCCCCCCAAACTCCCAACAAAGACACTAGCATTTCCACCAAAGCCTCGACCAAGAGCCTCACCCCAACAGCGGCTTTGGAAGTTACACCGAATCCGTCTTCTCGGTCTCCTGACGCGCCCAATATCCTTCCCCCGTGCCTTGTGCTGAGGAGTTCTGACCTGTAAATGCGTGTGATATTATACAGACACAAAAAGCTGGGGTAACTCAGCAGGACAGGCAGCATCTTGGGAGAGAGGGAATGGGTGGCGTTTCCTCTCGAGACCCTTCTTCAGTCTGAAGAAGGGTCTCGACCCGAAACGCCACCCATTCCCTCTCTCCTGAGATGCTGCCTGACCCGCTGAGTTGCCCCAGAATTTTGTGTCTGCCTCCTAGTTTGAAGGCGTTGGCTTCTGCCTGGCAAGTAGACCGCCTCATCGACATGATATCCCACCAACAACTCTTGAAAGCGCCCAGGCTTCGTGGGCGCCTGCACTTCCTTCTGACACATCACCACCACTATTGTTCACCCCCAGCCCTGCTCTCTCTCTCTCTCTCTCTCTCTCTCTCTCTCTCTGCATCATAAAACTTGTTTAATCTCCAACCTTTCCCATACCTTATAAAACTTCATGAACCCAAAACATTGAAGTCTGTTTCTTCCCCCACAGATGCTTCCTGGTCTGCTGAATATCTCCAGCATTTTTTTTTTTTTTGGTTTGTGTTTTTCACGTCAGATTTTTGGTGTCTGCTTTGGGTTTTATGTCCTTTCTACCCCCCCCCCCCCCCCCTCACAGCCATAGGCTGCCTCTCCTCCCTTCAGTAGTGCAGCCTTGCTCTCTTGCAATTAATGCAGCATCACGTGCACTGTGAGATAGCAAGCTATTATCACGCTGGTATGGGCCGTAACTCTGCAGCGGCCTCGCAGCGCCAGAGACCCGGGTTCCATCCCGACTACGGACGCTTGCCTGTACGGAGTTTGTCCGCTCTCCCCGTGTCCTGCGTGGGTTTTCTCCCGAGATCTTCGGTCACCTCCAAAGACGCGCAGGTTTGTAGGTTCATTGGCTCGGCGCAAGTGTAAATTGCCCCTTGCCTGTGGTCGGGCGCCGTTAGTGTGCGGGGATCACTGGTCAGTGCGGGATCGGTGGGCCGAAGGGCCTATTTCCACGGCAGACACAAAATGCTGGAGCAACTCAGCGGATCAGGCTGCATCTCTGGAGAGAAGGAATGGGTGACGTTTCTGGTCGAGACCCTTATTCAGCCCTATTTCCACGCTGTATCTCTAAAAGAAAGTAACCTAAACTGATCTCTTACGGGCTGAAATATCTGCTGAGGCACCCTATACATTAGCTCTTCTTCATCGATCTATTCTCGTTGACTTGGACGGATTTAATGTTGACGTTGTCTCTTCATGAATCCTTCTTCGTGATGGACAAGGGTGTAAGATGTACAGAGCCAGAAGCCTTTTCTACCTGTGTGTTTAATGGGTTATGATTGTGCTGTATTTAAGGTAAAGGTTAAAGATTTATTTCGTAGTTCGAAGTATATATATATATATATATATATATGACTGTATGTGCTTTATACTACATGTGGAGCATATATTTGAATGAGCGGATAACAAAATGAAATTTATCTTCCGTTGTGCCAAGCCAGAGGGGATGGTGAAACATTCCTGATGTAACTCAAATTACGTTGAAATATAAGAGATATTGTGCGATGGTGTCTTTTTTATTTCGCTCTTTCTTTCTCCCCTTCTCTGCTGACTGGGCCTTTTTCCCTGCAGGGCGGAAACGTCAGCGACTAGCGGGCATATCTCGAAGTTTAAAGGGGATGCGTGGGGCAAGTTTGCCTTTGTTAGTGTCAGGATACTGGAATTTAGAAGGATGAGGGGGGATCTTATTGAAACATATAAGATAATTAGGGGATTGGACACATTAGAGGCAGGAAACATGTTCCCAATGTTGGGGGAGTCCAGAACGAGGGGCCACAGTTTAAGAATAAGGGGTAGGCCATTTAGAACGGAGATGAGGAAGAACTTTTTCAGTCAGAGAGTGGTGAAGGTGTGGAATTCTCTGCCTCAGAAGGCAGTGGAGGCCAGTTCGTTGGATGCTTTCAAGAGAGAGCTGGATAGAGCTCTTAAGGATAGCGGAGTGAGGGGGTATGGGGAGAAGGCAGGAACGGGGTACTGATTGAGAGTGATCAGCCATGATCGCATTGAATGGCGGTGCTGGCTCGGAGGGCTGAATGGCCTACTCCTGCACCTATTGTCTATTGACAGCAGAGTGAAAGGCACGAAATGCTGGAGTAACTCAGCGGGACAGACTGATTTGGACATACGATGGGTTAGAGGAGCTATCCTTTGTGTCGAAAAGGGGCACTCACTGTACCTGTGTGGGAAGGAACCGCAGGTGATGGCTTAAACTGGAGAGACGCACAAAGCTGGAGTAACTCAGCGGGACGGGCAGCATCTCTGGAGAGAAGGAACGGGCGACGTTTCGGGTCGAGACCCTTCTTCGGACTGAAAGTCACGGGAAAGGGAAATAAGAGATACAGATGATGTAGAGAGATAGAGAACAATGAATGAAAGACATGCAAAAAAGTAACAACGGCATCAAGGGATAAGGGGAAAAAAGCAGGAACGGGGTACTGGTTTTAGATGATCAGTCGTGATCACGTTGAATGGCGGTGCTGGCTCGAAGGGCCAAATGGCCTCCTCCTGCACCTATTTTCCATGTTTCTGATGAAACGTCACCCATTCCTTCTCTCCTGAGATGCTGCCTGACCTGCTGGGTCACTCCACCATTTTGTGATCCCTTCGATTTGTATCAGCATCCAACATAAAGGATACAAGGTCGACTTTCCAGTGCTGTCTTTCACTGCCCCCTGCTGGTGCCAGCAAGGTGAGCAGTTTAGGTAAAATAAGCATGACCCTCTTGAAATGCAGTCACTTGTAGGAGATGTGGCTGACTGCATGCAGGCCTACCCCAGGTGCTGACAGTTCGTTGTTACCTCAAACTGTGAAGCGTAGGAAGTAACTGCAGATGCTGGTTTAAAACGGGGACGGACACAAAACGCTGGAGTAACTCAGCGGGTCAGGCAGCATCTCTGGAGAGAAGGAATGGGTGACGCTTCAGGTCGAGACCCTTCTTCAGACATGTCTCTGCCCATTCGTGCCATTGGGTCGGTGCTGCCTTTCATAAGTGCAAACCTGTTAATCCTTATTTCTATGTACCCCTACAACCTCGTACTTCACTGCCATGCAGGTACAGCAGGCAGTGAAGAAAGCCAATGGAATGTTGGCCTTCATAACAAGAGGAGTTGAGTTTAGGAGCAAAGAGGTCCTTCTGCAGTTGTACAGGGCCCTAGTGAGACCGCACCTGGAGTACTGTGTGCAGTTTTGGTCTCCAAATTTGAGGACGGATATTCTTGCTATTGAGGGCGTGCAGCGTAGGTTTACTAGGTTAATTCCCGGAATGGCGGAACTGTCATATGTTGAAAGACTGGAGCGACTAGGCTTGTATACACTGGAATTTAGAAGGATGAGAGGGGATCTTATCGAAACGTATACGATTATTAAGGGGTTGGGCACGCTAGAGGCAGGAAACATGTTCCCAATGTTGGGGGAGTCCAGAACAAGGGGCCACAGTTTCAGAATAAAGGGTAGGCCATTTAGAACTGAGATGAGGAAAAACCTTTTCAGTCAGAGAGTTGTAAATCTGGGGAATTCTCTGCCTCAGAGGGCAGTGGAGGCCAATTCTCTGAATGCATTCAAGAGAGAGCTAGATAGAGCTCTTAAGGATAGCGGAGTCAAGGGGTATGGGGAGAAGGCAGGAACGGGGTACTGATTGAGAATGATCAGCCACGATTACATTGAATGGCGGTGCTGGTTCGAAGGGCCGAATGGCCTCCTCCTGCACCTATTGTCTACTGTCTATGTACCCCTACAACCTTGTACGACGGAACTGTGGATGCTGGTTTAAGCCGAAGGTGCAAACAAAAAGCTGGAGTAACTCAGCGGGTCAGGCAGCATCTGCGGAGAGAAGGAATGGGTACCTGAAGAAGGGTCTCGACCCGAAACGTCGCCCATTCCTTCTCTCCAGATATGCTGCCTGACCCGCTGAGTTACTCCGGCTTTTTGTGTCTGTCTTCACCTGTAACTTGCTCTCTCCTGTGTGTGGTGAACATTTTCCCAAATGATTCCTTTTCGATTCACCGGCCTATACTAAGAAGTTGTTCTAACGTGGGCCGGTTAACCCACCAGGTCGTCAGGTGACGAGGGAAATGGGGTGTGTCGTCTTGGACAGAATCGTCACAGTCCACCCAGGCTTGAGACGGGTCTACCTGAGCGGAGGATGTTACCTTGACGGGTGGATAACAGTCGTTGCTGGGTGTACACACACACACACCCACACACACACACCCACCCCCACACACCCACTCGTAAGGGTGGCACCGTGCGCATCACTAGAGAGAGTTGCCACCCTGTCTTCTGCTGCCTTTCTGGTGCAGGAGTAGGCCATTCGGCCCTTCGAGCCTGTACGCACCGCCATTCAATATGATCATGGCTGATCATCCAGCTCAGTATCCCGTACCTGCCTTCTCTCCATACCCCCTGATCCCTTTAGCCACAAGGGCCACATCTAACTCCCTCTTAAATATAGCCAATGAACTGGCCTCAACTACCTTCTGTGGCAGAGAAGTCCACAGATTCACCACTCTCTGTGTGTGAAGAAAAACTTTCTCATCTCGGTCCTAAAAGACTTCCCCCTTATCCTTAAACCGTGACCCCTTGTTCTGGACTTCCCCAACTTTGGGAACAATCTTCCTGCATCTAGCCTGTCCAACCCCTTGAGAATTTTGTAAGTTTCTATAAGATCCCCCCTCAATCTTCTAAATTCCAGCGAGTACAAGCCGAGTCTATCCAGTCTTTCTTCATATGAAAGTCCTGCCATCGCAGGAATCAATCCGGTGAACCTTCTCTGTACTCCCTCTATGGCAAGAATGTCTTTCCTCAGATTAGGAGACCAAAACTGTGTGCAATACTCCAGGTGTGGTCTCACCAGTGCCCTTTACAACTGCAGCAGAACCTCCCTGCTCCGATACTCAAATCCCCTCGCTATGAATGCCAACATACCATTCGCGTGGCGTTGGGTGGCGTTTCGGGTGGTGATACTTCTTCGGACTGGGAGTCGGAGGGAGAGGGGAAACTAGAGGTGATGATAAGACACGCGCAAAAACTTCAGAGCCAGCACCGATGGCCAAGGAGCCCACAATGGTCCATTGTTGGCTGTGGAGGAGGTGATGTTGAAGGGTTACGAACATTGACATTAGCAGGATGGCCACGGTGGGGGAGGGATGGAGGGAGACGGGCTGCAAGGGACCTTCGGTCTGAGGAAGGGTCTCGACCCGAAACGTCACCCATTCCTTCTCTCCAGAGATGCTGCCTGTCCCGCAGAGTTACTCTGGCGTTTTGTGTCTACCTTCGGTTTAAACCAGCATTTGCAATTCCTTCCTACACATTGTTTCTGACAAGATGTTGATCTGAAACGCACAGCCCCCTTCAGAGTTTCCATGCACTCTTCTAGAGATTTGCTCAGGTATAAAATTAAACTTAATCTGAGGGATAGTGTCAGTGTGCGGGGATCGCTGGTCGGCATGAACTTGGTGGGCCGAAGATCATAAATGATAGGAGCAGAATTAGACCTTCAGTCTTGACAAAGGGTCTCGACCCGAAACGTCGCCCATTCCTTCTCTCCAGAGATGCTGCCTGACCCCGCTGAGTTACTCCAGCATTTTGTGTCTACCTACGGTTCGAACCAGCATCTGCAGTTTTCTCTCCTACCCTTCAATTCCTCTCCTGCCCAATTCTGGACTTCCAACTCATAGCAGGAAACAGGTCAATGGTGCAAAGACTTGGATACGTTTCAGTTCCCTTCAGTTTAGTTTATTGTCAAAAGGTCACGTCATAAGGAATAGGGGTAGAATTAGGCCATTCAGCCCGTCAAGTCTACTCCGCCATTCAATCATGGCTGATCTATCTCTCCCTCCTAACCCCATTCTCCTGCCTTCTCCCCATCACCCCTAATCAAGAATCTATCTATCTCTGCCTTAAATATATCCATTGACTTGGCCTTCTGTGGCAAAGAATTCCACAGATTCACCACCCTCTGACTGAAGAAATTCCTCCTCATCTTCCTAAAAGAATGTCCTTTAATTCTGAGGCTGGGAACTGTAGTCCTAGACTCTGCCACCAGTGGAAAAATCCTCTCCACGTCCACTCTATCCAAGGCCTTTCACTATTCTGTGCGTTTCGTTCCCCCCATCATCGTTCTAAACTCCAGCGAATACAGGCCCAGTGCCATCAATGGCTCATCATATGTGAAGGGCATGCTTCCGCGCTGTGTCTCCGAACTAGACTGAGAATGTTGGCCGCAAGTGATGCTGTTCTGAATGGTAGTGAAGAAAGCGAATGGTATGTTGGCATTCATAGCAAGAGGATTTGAGTTTAGGAGCAGGGAGGTTCTACTGCAGTTGTACAGGGCCTTGGTGAGACCGCACCTGGAGTATTGTGTGCAGTTTTGGTCTCCTAATCTGAGGAAAGACGTTCTTGCCTTAGAGGGAGTACAGAGAAGGTTCACCAGATTGATCCCTGGGATGGCGGGACTTTAATATGAAGAAAGACTGGATAGACTAGGCTTGTACTCACTGAAATTTAGAAGACTGAGGGGGGATCTTATAGAAACATATAAAATTCTTAAGGGGTTGGAGAGGCTAGATGCGGGAAGATTGTTCCCGATGTTGGGGGAGTCCAGAACCAGGGGTCACAGCTTAAGGATAAGGGGGAAGTCTTTTAGGACCGAGATGAGAAAACATTTCTTCACACAGAGAGTGGTGAGTCTGTGGAATTCTCTGCCACAGAAGGTAGTTGAGGCCAGTTCATTGGCTATATTTAAGAGGGAGTTAGATGTGGCCCTTGTGGCTAAAGGGATCAGGGGGTATGGAGAGAAGGCAGGTACGGGATACTGAGTTGGATGATCAGCCATGATCATATTGAATGGCGGTGCAGGCTCGAAGGGCCGAATGGCCTACTCCTGCACCTATTTTCTATGTTTCTATGTATAGTCTGTTACGGGCAGGATCTTAATGTCTCAGCTGAACAAAGACAGCTCTGAACTTGGCTGGGATTACTTGCTTCAGCCTGCAATGTGTCCGTAGTCATTCAGGTTTGTTTGTTGTGGGTGGGCAGGTTGGAACTCTTAATTTAACGTCCAAGGCTCTTGGGACTTGCAAAGGATCCACTCCATGCAACAAACCGTTCTGTATGTGCGTGAAGATAGTAATTAAAAATAATAAACGCAGGTCCAACCGGTCAGTTAAACCTTTGCTCTCGGAAATCTTATCTCAGAAATATAAGAAAAGAACTGCAGATGCTGGTACAAATCGATTTATTCACAAAATGCTGGAGTAACTCAGCAGGTCAGGCAGCATCTCGGGAGAGAAGGAATGGGTGACGTTTCGGGTCGAGACCCTTCTTCAGACTGATGTCAGGGGGGGGGGGCGGGACAAAGGAAGGATATAGGTGGAGACCGGAAGATAGACAATAGGTGCAGGAGTAGGCCATTCAGCCCTTCGAGCCAGCACCCCCATTCAATGCGATCATGGCTGATCATTCTCAATCAGTACCCCGTTCCTGCCTTCTCCCCATACCCCCTCAGTCCGCTATCCTTAAGAGCTCTATCCAGCTCTCTCTTGAAAGCATCCAACGAACTGGCCTCCACTGCCTTCTGAGGCAGAGAATTCCACACCTTCACCACTCTCTGACTGAAAAAGTTTTTCCTCATCTCCGTTCTAAATGGCCTACCCCTTATTCTTAAACTGTGGCCCCTTGTTCTGGACTCCCCCAACATTGGGAACATGTTTCCTGCCTCTAATGTGTCCAATCCCCTAATTATCTTATATGTTTCAATAAGATCCCCCCTCATCCTTCTAAATTCCAGTGTATACAAGCCTAATTGCTCCAGCCTTTCAACATACGACAGTCCCGCCATTCCGGGAATTAACCATAGAGGGAGATCTGGGAAGGAGGAGGGGAAGAGAGGGACAGAGGAACTATCTAAAGTTGGAGAAGTCGATGTTCATACCACTGGGCTGCAAGCTGCCCAGGCGAAAAATCTTATCTCAGAAATCTCCGTATCATATCATGGAATGTCCAAAGACGTACAAGTTTGCAGGTTAATTGGCTACTGTATGAATGCAAGTTGTCCCCAGTGTGTGTAGGGTAGTGTTAGTGTGTGGGGATCGCTGGTCGGCCTGGACTCGGTGGGCTGAAGGGCCTATTACTGTGCTGTATCTCTGAACTACTCCTAATCGAAAATACACGATTACAATCGAGCCATTTACAATGTACAGATGCGTGGTAAAGGAATAACGTTTATGTTTGGGTGCCCGTATGATGTTGGAGAGAGGGGGCGGGGTTTTCTCCGGGTGCTCCAGTTGCCTCCCCCACTTGCAAAGACGTACGGGTTTGTAGGTTCATTGGCTTGGGTAAACATTGTTGACCGTCCGTAATGTGTAGGATAGTGCTAGTTTAGTTTAGAGATACAGCGTGGAAACAGGCCCACCCCGAGTCCACGCCGACCATCCATCCCCGCACGCTAACACTATCCGACACACGAGGGACAATTTACAATCTTTACCGAAGTCAGTTTATTCAGCTACAAACCTGCACGTCTTTGGAGTGTGGGAGGAAACTGCAGCACCCGGGGGAAAACCCACGCGGTCACGGGGAGAACGTGCAAACTCCGTACAGGCAGCACTCTCGGCCAGGATCTCTGGCGCTGCGAGGCAGCAACTCTACCGCCGCGCCACCGTGTACGCTGTTTGTACGTTCTCCCCGGGACCTGTGTGGGTTTTCTCCGGGATCTTCGGTTACCCCCCCACCCCCACCACAACCCAAAAAAGACGTACACGTTTGTAGGTTAATTGGCCTGGTGTGAATGTAAGTTGCACCCTGGTGTGTGTGTAGGGTTGTGTTAATGGGCGAGGATCGCTGGTCGGCGCGGGCCGAAGGGCCTGGCTGTAACTCTAAACCAAGCTAGAATTCATGATTCCAATCGAGCCGTTTGCAGTGTTCAGATGCATGATGCAGGCAGTATCGTTTAGGTTTGGGCGCCCCTGTGTGATGTGGGGAGAAGGGGGATGGGACTGAGGGTATGATGTGGGGAGAAGGGGGAGGGACTGAGGGTATGATGTGGGGAGAAGGGGGAGGGACTGAGGGTATGATGTGGGGAGAAGGGGGAGGGACCGAGGGTATGATGTGGGGAGAAGGGGGAGGGGCTGAGGGTATGATGTGGGGGGAAGGGGGAGGGACTGAGGGTATGATGTGGGGAGAAGGGGGAGGGGCTGAGGGTATGATGTGGGGAGAAGGGGGATGGGACCGAGGGTATGATGTGGGGAGAAGGGGGAGGGGCTGAGGGTATGATGTGGGGAGAAGGGGGAGGGGCTGAGGGTATGATGTGGGGAGAAGGGGGAGGGGCTGAGGGTATGATGTGGGGGGAAGGGGGAGGGGCTGAGGGTATGATGTGGGGAGAAGGGGGAGGGGCTGAGGGTATGATGTGGGGGGAAGGGGGAGGGACTGAGGGTATGATGTGGGGAGAAGGGGGGGAGGGACTGAGGGTATGATGTGGGGAGAAGGGGGAGGGGCTGAGGGTATGATGTGGGGGGAAGGGGGAGGGGCTGAGGGTATGATGTGGGGAGAAGGGGGGGAGGGACTGAGGGTATGATGTGGGGAGAAGGGGGGGAGGGACTGAGGGTATGATGTGGGGGGAAGGGGGGATGGGACTGAGCCAGCTCCAGTACTGGGCCTGTCTGTGCTCAGCGGAGGGGCACTGATCGACTGTGACAGGCGGCAGCTGCTTCACGTCCGTTTGCGAGGCATTGCTGGCAGCCGGCGGGGGAGAGCAACCAACGCCATCTGTTGAATCTCCACCGTCACACAGTCAGCACTTACAGCCCTGCTCAATGGGCGGCGCGGTGACACGGCGGTAAGAGTCGCTGCCTCGCAGCGCCGGAGACCCCGGTTCGATCCTGACCACGGGTGCTGTCTGCGCGGAGTTTGCACGTTCTCCCCGTGACCTGCGCGGGTTTTCTCCGGTTTCCTCCCACATTCCAAAGACATACAGGCTTGTAGATTAATTGGCTGGGTATGAATGTAAATTGTCCCTGGTGTGTGTGTGTGTGTGTGTGTGTGTGTGTGTGTGTGTAGGATAGTGTTAGCTGGCCGGCACGGACTCGATGGGCCGAAGGGCCTGTTTCCGCACTGTATCTCTAAACTAAACTAAACTAATCTCTCCCTGCACCTCACCCTCAAAGGAAACACTTCTGAAATGGATCCCTCCGCTATCAGACTTCTGATCAGACTTTCTATATGGTCATTTGATTGGAGCAGAATTAGGCCATTCGGCCCATCAAGCCTACTCTGCCATTCAATGATGGCTGATCTATCTCTCCCTCCTAACCCCATTCTCCGGCCTTCTCCCCCATAACCCCTGACACCCGTACCAATCAAGAATCCATCTATCTCTGCCGTAAAACTATCCATTGACTTGGCCTCCACAACCTTCTGCGGCAAAGAATCCCACAGATTCACCACCCTTCCACTAAGGATGTTCCTTCAGAAAGGAGATGAGGAGGAAGTTTCTTTAGTCAGAGAGTGGTGACCCCACACACACTTATTTCGAAAGGACACAGAGTGCTGGAGTAACTCAGCGGGTCAGGCAGCATCTCCGGAGAACATGGATAGGTGACGTTTCACAGAGTGCTGGAGTAACTCAGCGGGTCAGGCAGCATCTCTGGAGAACATGGATAGGTGACGTTTCAGGTCTTCAGACAGAGGTAGGTGCGATCTCAACGTTTAAGAAACATACAATAGGATAGAACTTTATCCCAGGAGGGAAATTGATCGACATTACTGTACATGGACATGACGGGTTTAGAGGGCTATGGGCCAAACGCAGGCAGGTGGGACTATTGTAGATGGGACATGTTGGCTGGTGTCGGCAAGTTGGGCCGAAGGGCCTGTTTCCTCGCTGTATCACTCTATGACTATGAAGCCACAGGAAGAAGGTGCAAACTCCACACTGACAGCATCGGAGGCTGGAAGGGCTGAATGGCCTCTATCCATGTTCTCCAGAAATGCTGCCTGACCCGCTGAGTTACTCCAGCATTTTGTGTCCTTAAGTGTAAACTTATAGGAGCAAAGAGGTCCTTCTGCAGTTGTACAGGGCCCTAGTGAGACCGCACCTGGAGTACTGTGTGCAGTTTTGGTCTCCAAATTTGAGGAAGGACATTCTTGCTATTGAGGGCGTGCAGCGTAGGTTCACTAGGTTAATTCCCGGAATGGCGGGACTGTCATATGTTGAAAGACAGGAGCAACTAGGCTTGTATACACTGGAATTTAGAAGGGGATCTTATTGAAATATATAAGATTATTAAGGGACTGGACAAGCTCGATGCAGGAAACATGTTCCCAATGTTGGGGGAGTCCAGAACAAGGGGCCACACAGTTTAAAAATAAGGGGAAGGCCATTTAGAACTGAGATGAGGAAAACCTTTTTCAGTCAGAGTTGTGGATCTGTGGAATTCTCTGCCTCAGAAGGCAGTGGAGGCCAATTCTCTGGATGCTTTCAAGAGAGAGCTAGATAGAGTCTTAAGGATAGCGGAGTCAGGGGGTATGGGGAGAAGGCAGGAACGGGGTACTGATTGTGAATGATCAGCCATGATCACATTGAATGGCGGTGCGTACAGGCTCGAAGGGCCGAATGGCCTCCTCCTGCACCTATTGTCTATAAACCAAACACTGCAGTTCCAAGGATCTACACTATTAATTGGTTTTATATCCCTTTGCCCATCTTAAATCTGCCAGAACTTCACTCTAAGACCACTGGAGGGCGCAGTGCACCACAGATAGAGATTAGGACCGAGCGGGTTAATTAGTGCTCAGGGAGAGGCCTTTCTGCCCATCGGCTCCATGCTGGCCCGTACATCCCACACAACCCTCCCCACAGCAGTGAAACCGTCTGCTCGTAAATTACATTTAGTAATGAATTCAGTCAAAGAAGTGGTGTTTTGCTAAATTAAAGGACAGAAATCTAAAACCATCATTGGGGAGAAATCCAACCAAATTGGAGGTCAAAGATATGAGAGAATTAAGAAATAAGAATCAGGATCTGAGGAGCATGGTCTTTGCCCAGAGGGAAGTAAAACCTGGGAAAGAGTTAGTTTAGCTTAGAGATACAGCCTGGAAACAGGCCCTTCGGCCCATCGAGCCAGTGCTGGCCCTTGCATTAGTTCTATCCTTCACATACCAGCGACAATTTACAGCAGCCAATTAACCTACAAACCTGCACGTCTTTGGAGTGCGGGAGGAAACCGGAGATCCCGGTGAAAACCCACAGGGAGAACGTACAAACTCCGTACAGACAGCACCCGTGGTCAGGATCGAACCCGGGTCTCTGGGGCGCTGTGAGGCAGCAACTCTACCGCTGCGCCACCGTGCCGCCCGAGGGGGCTGTTAGCTGAGCATAAAGGCCAGCGTTAACTGGCCTGAGTTGCTGCTGAGAAAATAAGAGGCTGCAGCTGCTGGAAATCTGAGGTTAAATCCGAAAATGCCAGAAACACTCACCGGGTCAGGCAGCATCCGCGGAAAGAGAAACCGCGTTGACGTCTCCTGTCCACCGGGGCAAGAAGGTTGTGCCCTCAGAAAGGTATGTTCTCTCCCCATGAACCACTCCCTCTGGTAGAGTGCCCTGTAGTCATAGCTGTCAAAGTTTGTCACGATATCAGTGAGCTTATATTGAGAAGCCCCCAACCAAATTGTCGTCATGTATAGTCTTTATGCTGACCAGTTAGCACGCAACAAAAAAAAACTTTTCATTCTAGCTTGGAACGCTTGGAACTCAACTAAACCAAATGGTTAGAGTGGAATTGATAGGGTAGATGTTTCCACTAGTGGGAGAGTCTAGGACCAGAGGTCACAGCCTCAGAGTAAAAGGACGTACCTTCAGAAAGGAAACATGTTCCCAATGTTGGGGGAGTCCATAACCAGGGGCCACAGTTTAAGAATAAGGGGTCGGCCATTTAGAACGGAGATGAGGAAAAACTTTTTCAGTCAGAGAGTTGTGGATCTGTGGAATTCTCTGCCTCAGAAGGCAGTGGAGGCCAATTCTCTGAATGCATTCAAGAGAGAGCTAGATAGAGCTCTTAAGGATAGCGGAGTGAGGGGGTATGGGGAGAAGGCAGGAACGGGGTACTGATTGAGAATGATCAGCCATGATCACATTGAATGGCGGTGCTGGCTCGAAGAGCCGAATGGCCTCCTCCTGCACCTATTGTCTATTGTCCATTGAGATGAGGAGGAATTTCTTTAGGCGGACGGTGGTGAATCTGTGGAATTCATTGCCATGGAAGACTGTGGAGACCAAGTCAGTGGATATTTATAAGGCAGAGATTCATTGATTGAATCTATCGATCTCTGCCTTCATCTATTGACAACAATGGAAACAGGCCATTCAGCCCACCGAGTCCACGCCGACCATCAGTCACTTATTCACTCTAGTTCGTTGTTATCCCACTTTCACATCCACCCCCGACACACACCAGGGGCTGTGGAATTCATTGCCACAGACGGCTGTGGAGGCCAAGTCATTGGGTATGTTTAAGGCAGAGATAGATAGATTCTTGATTGGTACGGGTGTCAGGGGAGAAGGCAGGAGAATGGGGTTAGGAGGGGGGGGAATAGATCAGCTGTGATTGAACGGCGGAGTAGGCTTGATGGGCCGAATGGCCTAATTCTACTCCTATCACATGACCTTGTGACCATTTCTGATTGTGCTGAGTCTGGTTAATTCTGCTGAATGGCTTAATTCTGCTCCTATCACTTTATGAACTTACAAATAACTAATCTTTGCCAATCTCCTTCCTCTCTTACACAAACAACAGCAAATACTGGAAATGCTCGACAGTAACTTTAGAGAGTAAACATTTCTAATGAAAAATCATCGACTTATAACTTTTTTAATTTCAGATTTTGAGCATTATGTCTTTAAACAATTTTGAAGCTTTCTAATTAGTTTAGTTTAGTTTATTGTCACGTGTGCCAAGGTACGGTGAAAAGTTTTTTTGTTGCGTGCTTTCCAGCCAGTGGAAAGACTATGCATGATTTTGATCGTGCCACTTACAGTGTACAGTAACAAGACAATGGGGTTAATGTTTAGTGCAAGATAAAGTCCGATTTAAAGATATAGAAACATAGAAAATAGGTGCAGGAGTAGGCCATTCGGCCCTTCGAGCCTGCACCGCCATTCAATATGATCATGGCTGATCATCCAACTCAGTAACCTGTACCTGCCTTCTCTCCATACCCCCTGATCCCTTTAGCCACAAGGGCCACATCTAACTCCCTCTTAAATATAGCCAATGAACTGGCCTCAACTACCTTCTGTGGCAGAGAATTCCACAGATTCACCACTCACTGTGTGAAAAAGAACGTTCTCATCTCGGTCCTAAAAGACTTCCCCCTTATCCTTAAACTGTGACCCCTTGTTCTGGACTTCCCCAACATCGGGAACAATCTTCCTGCATCTAGCCTGTCCAACCCCTTAAGAATTTTGTAAGTTTCTATAAGATCCCCCCTCAATCTTCTAAATTCCAGCGAGTACAAGCCCAGTCTATCCAGTCTTTCCTCATATGCAAGTCCCACCATCCCAGGGATTAATCTGGTGAACCTTCTCTGTACCCCCTCTAAGGCAAGAACGTCTTTCCTCAGGTTAGGAGACCAAAACTGCACACAATACTCCAGGTGCGGTCTCACCAATGCCCTGTACAACTGCAGCAGAACCTCCCTGCTCCTAAACTCAAATCCTCTTGCTATGAATGCCAACATACCATTCGCTTTCTTCACTGCCTGCTGCACCTGCATGCTTGCTTTCAATGACTGGTGCACCATGACACCCAGGTCACGTTGCATCTCCCCTTCTCCTAATCGGTCACCATTCAGGTAATACTCTGCTTTCCTGTTCTTGCCGCCAAAGTGGATAACCTCACATTTATCCACATTATATTGCATCTGCCATGCATTTGCCCACTCGCCTAATCTATCCAAGCCGAGTCTATCCAGTCTTTCTTCATCTATAGTCTGAGGAATTCCCCGGTTCGATCCTGGCCTCAGGTGCTGTCTGTGCGGAGTTTTCGCGTTCTCCCTGTGACCACGTGCATCTCCTAGATCCTTCCCTGCGTGAAAAAAATGCTTGTTTGTGGGTCGATTTACTGCTTACACGCTACAAAAAAGCTTTTCACCGTACCTCGGCACGCGTGTCAATAACCGAAACAAAATCAATTAGAAAGCTTCAAAGTTGTTCAAAGAAATAATGTTCAAAATCTGAAATTAAAAAAGTTATAAGTTGACGATCCTTCATTAGAAGTCTTTACTGATTTTCTCTCTAGAGTTACTGCCCGAACTATCGAGTATTTCCAGAATTTGCTGTTCGTGTGTAAGAGAGAAAGGGAATTGGCAAAGGTGAGTTAAACTGGTAACACAAAATGCTGGAGTAACTCAGCAGGTCAGGCAGCATCTCGGAGAGAAGGAATGGGTGACGTTTCAGGTCGAGACCCTTCTAAGGGTCTCGACCCGAAACGTCACCCATTCCTTCTCTCTGAGATGCTGCCTGACCTGCTGAGTTACTCCAGCATTTTGTGGTACTGTCGATTTGTACCAGCATCTCCAGTTATTTTCCCAGTTAAACTGGTGGTGAGCAGCAAAAGATTCAGGCGGGCTGAATTTATGAGGTTTGCAAGAGAAAGAATGGGATGAGTGGAGAAGGGTGCTTGATGGCCGGTATGGATACGATGGGCCGAAGGGCCAGTTTCCCTGCTGTACAGGTGTGACACAGGCGCAGAAGGCATCATCTGTTTTCTCTGACTACCTCAGTCTTTGCCTCTCCCCTTGCTTCTTAAACCTTCCACAGGATCTTGTTGCTAGTCCGACCTTGTTCATCCACAACGGGCGGCACGGTGGCGCAGCGGTAGAGTTGCTGCCTTACAGTGAATGCAGCGCCGGAGACCCGGGTTCGATCCCGACTACGGGCGCTGTCTGTACGGAGTTTGTATTGCGTACAGTTTTGGTCTCCTAATCTGAGGAAAGACATTCTAGCCTTAGAGGGAGTACAGAGAAGGTTCACCAGATTGATCCCTGGGATGGCAGGACTTTCATATGAAGAAAGACTGGATAGACTCGGCTTGTACTCGCTGGAATTTAGAAGACTGAGGGGGGATCTTATTGAAACATATAAAATCCTTAAGGGGTTGGAGAGGCTAGATGCGGGAAGATTGTTCCCGATGTTGGGGGAGTCCAGAACCAGGGGTCACAGCTTAAGGATAAGGGGGAAGTCTTTTAGGACCGAGATGAGAAAAGATTTCTTCACACAGAGAGTGGTGAATCTGTGGAATTCTCTGCCACAGAAGGTAGTTGAGGCCAGTTCATTGGCTATATTTAAGAGGGAGTTAGATGTGGCCCTTGTGGCTAAAGGGATCAGGGGGTATGGAGAGAAGGCAGGTACAGGTTACTGAGCTGGATGATCAGCCATGATCATATTGAATGGCGGTGCAGGCTCGAAGGGCCGAATGGCCTACTCCTGCACCTATTTTTCTATGTTTCTATGTTCTCCCCGTGACCTGCGTGGGTTTTCTCCAGGTGCTCCAGTTTCCTCCCACAGTCAAGTCCTACAGGTTTGTTGAGTTTAGGTGGCTTGGTATTGATGTAAATTGTCCCTAGAGTGAGTGGGATAGTGTTAATGTGTGGGGATCGCTGGTCGGTGTGGCCTCGATGGGCTCTATACTGTATCTCAAAACTAAACTAACACAATCTGAATCTGTAGGGGAAGGATCAACTGGTAAGGATCCAGTCAATGTATGGATCACCAGCAGAGATCTATTGAACCATGGGGATCCAGTTAACAAATCAATCACCTGCAAGGGTCAGTCTGAAGAAGGGTCTCCACCCGAAACGTCACCCATTCCTTCTCTCCCGAGATGCTGCCTGACCTGCTGAGTTACTCCAGCATTTTGTGAATAAATCGACCTGCAAGGATCTAGTTGGTTAGGGCAGTTGAGCTTATAGGACAATCCCTGCTGTAATCGGCACCTTCTTAATCTCTTGAGTATGGAACGAGGTTCTACAGATCAATGGGATACTGAGGGATGCACCAGTTAAGATATGTACGTTAACTGTATAAAGGCAAAATTGTCCCCGGTGTGTGTAGGATAGTGTTAATGTGCGGGGATCGCTGGGCAGCACGGACTCGGTGGGCCGAAGGGCCTGTTTCCGCACTGTATCTCTGAACTAAACTTAAACTAAACATCCCTGGCCCATTAGCAGAGGATTGATTTGCAACACCGCAATGCATGTGACGTCAAAGCCTGGACTCTGCAGTAAACGTTAGGGATGTCCTTGAGTCAGAAGTGTTCCCTGATTGCAAGTCTGCCACCAGCAGGGCACCACTGCAAACACTCTCAAAACACTGCAAAGACACGGGGTTAAATCCCCAGCTCCTTCCCGTACCACAAAGACTTCAAAAACAAATAGGCCATTCGGCCCATCAGGTCTGAACCTCCTCCTCTCAGCTCCGAACTACTGCATTGGAAAACACAGCCTCATTTTTTTGGTGCATTAAGATTAGACTCGGGTGTTAATTAATTGTGTAGATTTTGTAACTCGGTGCTCAGTCGGGCACGGTGGTAGAGTTGCCGCCTCACAGCGCCGGAGACCCGGGTTTGATCCTGACCACGGGTGCTGTCTGTACGGAGTTTGCACGTTCTCCCCGTGACCTGCGTGGGTCTTTTCTCTGGGTTTCCTCCCATGCTCCAAAGACGTACAGGTTTGCAGGCAATTGTAAATTATCCCCGGTGTGTGTGGGATAGTGTAAGTGTGGATCGCTGGTCAGCACGGACTCGGTGGGCCGAAGGGCCTGTTTCTGCACTGTATCTCTAAACTAAACTAAACTAGATTGCGTTCTCTGCCTAATTGTTTGCCTGCACTTCATGCCCAATGCTTTGGAGTTCTGATGGAAGGAGTTAGAGTGGGCGAGGAAGAGACTGAGAGATTTACAAAGACAAATGAACATCAGTGGCCAAGGTGACAGAAGTGTGTCAATGTGAGCTTTTGACTACACTGGGCCTGTACTAGCTGGAGTTTAGAAGAATGAGGGGGGAACCTCTTTGAATCGTGCCGAATAGTGAAAGGCTTGGAAGATTGGAAAGACTAGGCTTGTATTCACTGGAGTTTAGAAGGATGAGAGGGGATCTTATAGAGACGTATAAAATTATAAAAGGACTAGACAAGCTAGACGCAGGAAAAATGTTCCCAATGTTGGGGGAGTCCAGAACCAGGGGCCACACAATCTAAGAATAAAGGGGAGGCCATTTAAAACTGAGGTGAGCAGAAACTGGATGTCGTGGTACACCAGTCATTGAAAGTAGGCAGTGAAGAAAGCGAATGGTATGTTGGCATTCATAGCGAGGGGATTTGAGTATAGGAGCAGGGAGGTTCTGCTGCAATTGTACAGGGCATTGGTGAGACCACACCTGGAGTATTGTGTACAGTTTTGGTCTCCTAATCTGAGGAAAGACATTCTTGCCATAGATGGAGTACAGAGAATGTTCACCAGATTGATCCCTGGGATGGCAGGACTTTCATATGAAGAAAGACTGGATAGACTCGGCTTGTACTCGCTGGAATTTAGAAGATTGAGGGGGGATCTTATAGAAACGTACAAAATTCTTAAGGGGTTGGACAGGCTAGATGCAGGAAGATTGTTCCCGATGTTGGGGAAGTCCAGAACCAGGGGTCACAGTTTAAGGATAAGGGGGAAGTCTTTTAGGATCGAGATGAGAATTTTTTTTTCACACAGAGTGGTGAATCTGTGGAATTCTCTGCCACAGAAGGTAGTTGAGGCCAGTTCATTGGCTATATTTAAGAGGGAGTTAGATGTGGCCCTTGTGGCTAAAGGGATCAGGGGGTATGGAGAGAAGGCAGGTACAGGATACTGAGTTGGATGATCAGCCATGATCATATTGAATGGCGGTGCAGGCTCGAAGGGCCGAATGGCCTACTCCTGCACCTATTTTCTATGTTTCTATGTTTCTAAACCTTTTTGAATTGTGAATCTGTGGAATTCTCTGCCACAGAGGGCAGTGGAGGCCAATTCACTGGGATGTTTTCAAGAGAGGGTTACTGTAGATTTAGCTCTTCGAGCTAACGGAATCAAGGGGTATGGGGAGAAAGCAGGAACGGGGCACTGATTTCGGATGATCAGCCATGATCGTATTGAATGGCGGTGCTGGCTCGAAGGGCTGAATGGCCTCCTCCTGCACCTATTCTTCTACGTTTCTAGGTGTACCGCTGCGCCACCGTGCCGCACGTCGGTGGTGATGAAGGTTGGAAGTCCAAAGTCATTCGCCTGAAATGTTTGTACGTATAAATTTGCCGTCCAGCCTCCCGGACATTAATGCACATCAATTGAACTTGAGTTAGTTACAGCCAAATAGTCAGTGAATGGTGCTGCTGTCTTAGAAACAAAGGCTGATGTTTGCACCAGGCCATTAACAAATTAACATTCAATTGATGCTTATCGAATACATTACATCAGTCCTGGGTCAAACAAGCTACCCTGGACCCAAAATGCTTGCCTTCGATTTATACCAGTATCTGCAGGTTTTTTTTCCTACATATCCTATCAACTTTCTGCGGTAGACACAAAATGCTGGAGTAACTCAGCGGGTCAGGCAGCATCTCTGGAGACCCGAAACGTCACCCATTCCTTCTCTCCCGAGATGCTGCCTGACCCGCTGAGTTCGAGACCCGAAACGTCACCCATTCCTTCTCTCCCGAGATGCTGCCTGACCCGCTGAGTTACTCCAACATTTTGTGTCTACCTTCGATTTAAACCAGCATCTGCAGTTTTTTTTCCCTACCCTGTCCATTGCATCTCCTTCAACCCAGACCCTCACAACTAGGATTATTTCACCATCAACTCTTAGAACATGAACGTTTATTCTGAATGAAGTTCACACCATCTCTCCTTGGACAGTGCGGGGTCGTTTTGCTTTGTATCTACAGTAGATGTGGAGAGGATGCTCCAACTAGTGGGAGAATCTAGGACTAGAGGTTATAGAGTCATAGAGTGATACAGTGTGGAAACAGGCCCTTCGGCCCAACTTGCCCACACCGACCAACATGCCCCAGCTGCACTAGTCCCAGCTGCCCGCGTTTGGTCCATATCCCTCCATGTCCTATCCATGTACCTGTCTAACTGTTTCTTAAACGTTGCGATAGTCCCAGCCTCAACTACCTCCTCTGGCAGCTCGTTCCATACACACACCACCCTTTGTGTGGAAAAAGTTACCCCCTCATGTTCCTGTTAAATCTTTTCCCCTTCACCTTGAACCTATGTCCTCTGGTCCTCGATTCCCCTACTCTGGGCAAGAGATAGACAATAGACAATAGGTGCAGGAGTAGGCCATTCGGCCCTTCGAGCCAGCACCGCCATTCAATGTGATCATGGCTGATCATTCTCAATCAGTACCCCGTTCTTGCTTTCTCCCCATACCCCCCTGACTCCATTCCTCTCACGAAGGTATTTATTCACAAAACGCTGGAGTAACTCAGCGGGTCAGGCAGCATCTCAGGAGAGAGGGAATGGGTGACGTTTCGGGTCGAGACCCTTCTTCAGACTGATGTCAGGGGGGGCGGGACAAAGGAACGATGGATATAGGTGGAGACAGGAAGATAGAGGGAGATCTGGGAAGGGGGAGGTATTCCTCTCATGATGTTATACACTGTGTACTTTAGGCAGGCAGGTGGGACTAGTGTAGCTGGGACATGTTGGCCGGTGTGGGCGAGTTGGGTCGAAGAGCCGGTTTCCACACTGTATCACTCTATGACTCTAAAGCACATTAACTGGCCAGTATCATGTTGTTGCCAGAGGAGGCCAGACCTGTACGGATTTTCCGATGCATTTCCCTAAACAGTATTCCTTCTGCACAATGAATAATTATCAACAAAGAAAATGTAATTGCCTCTGAAGTGTTTTGGCTGTGTCCCCAGAATAGGAAGACTGTGGTAAAATGTTACAACAGCAAAGATTTATGTTTTTTTTTAAAAATAATTAATTAATTTTTTTTTATTGTATTGACCGGAAAATTAATAAATTAAAAAATAAAATACAATAGCAAAGATTTATGTTGAAGCAAATATGAAATTCTTCCATATCCCCGATTTATTCACAAAGTGCTGGAGTAACTCAGCGGGTCAGGCAGCATCTCGGGAGAGAAGGAATGGGTGACGTTTCGGGTCGAGACCCTTCTTCAGACCGATGTCAGGGTCTCGACCCGAAACGTCACCCATTCCTTCTCTCCCGAGATGCTGCCTGTCCCGCTGAGTTACTCCAGCTTCGATGTCACTGGGGACATTAGTGCAGGACTCAGACTGAATAGGACCAGCGAGAATATATTTGCCAATCGTGCCACACCTCTGCTCATCTCGCAGTCCTGCAGCATGGAAACAGACCCTTCGGCCCAACGTGCCCGTGCTGACCATGGTCACTGGTCCCACCTGCCTACATTTGGCCTTTATAGACAATAGGTGCAGGGGGAGGCCATTCGGCCCTTCGAGCCAGCACCGCCATTCAATGTGATCATGGCTGATCATTCTCAATCAGTACCCCGTTCCTGCCTTCTCCCCATACCCCCTGACTCCGCTATCCTTAAGAGCTCTATCTAGCTCTCTCTTGAATGCATTCAGAGAATTGGCCTCCACTGCCTTCTGAGGCAGAGAATTCCACAGATTCACAACTCTCTGACTGAAAAGGTTTTTCCTCATCTCAGTTCTAAATGGCCTACCCCTTATTCTTAAATTGTGGCCCCTAGTTCTGGACTCCCCCAACATTGGGAACATGTTTCCTGCCTCTGACGTGCCCAACCCCTTAATAATCTTATACGTTACGATAAGATCTTTTCTCAGCCTTCTAAATTCCAGTGTATAATCTTTCCAATCTTTCCAATCCATGTACCTGTCCAAATGTCTCTTAAATGCTGTTATAGTATCAGCCTCAAATACATCCTCAGGTGGTTCATTCCATATACCCACCACCCTCTGTGTTAAAAAGTCCCCCTCTGTTTTCAGTCAGTGGAAGGGTTCCGACCCAAAACGTCACCCATCCATTTGAAAGTTGAGGGAGGGAGGAGGGGGGGTGGAGGGGGAATAGGGAGGGTAAGGGGGTGGTAGGGGATGGAGTGGGGGGGAGGGGAAGGTTGGGAGGAGGGAAAGGTTGGGAGGAGGGAGGGTAAGGAGGTGGAGGGGGATGGAGTGGGGGGAGGGGAAGGTTGGGAGGGGGAGGGGTGGAGGGGGAGGGAGCAGGGAAAGGGGAAGGGGGCAGGGGAAGGTTGGGAGGGGGAGGGGAGAGGGTGCTGCACCAATGCAGGAGAGGTTTGGGCCCACTTGGTCTAGTATGGCAATAAAACCCTCTTGATTCTCTTGACTCTGTCTTGACTCTTGTTGAATGTGGGCCTTGCTCCTGCAACTCAGTGTGGAGCTGTCCATGGTGCTGTGGTCACCCATTCTCAGCCTGCACTGTCACCCATCACCCTGCACTGTCAGAGTGGGTACATGTCTTTAGATTGGGAGCACACAGAACTCCCCACGCAAGTATTTTCTAAACTTAGAGACACAGCGTGGAAACAGGCCCTTCGGCCCACCCAGCCCGCACCGACCATGGATCCCCGCACATTAACACTACCACACACACACACTGGGTGTTTTCAAGAGAGAGTTAGATGTAGCTCTTCGGGCTAACGGAATCGAGGGATTTGGGGTGAAAGCGGGAACGGGGTACTGATGTGATTATGGATGATCAGCCACGATCATATCGAATGGCGGTGCTGGCTCGAAGGGCCGAATGGCCTACTCCTGCACCTATTGTCTATGTTTCTATGACATCAAACATTCCCAGAGCAAAGACATTGAGGGCATGGGAGTGAGAACAAAGATGGAACAACGTAATTTAAAAGAGAGTTGGATAGAGCTCTAGGGGCTAGCGGAATCAAGGGGTATGGGGAGAAGGCAGGCACAGGTTACTGATTGTGGATGGTCAGCCGTGATCACAATGAATGGCGGTGCTGGTTGGAAGGGCCAAAAGGCCTCCTCCTGCACCTATTTTCTATGTTTCTATGTAAACTATGGATGACAACAAAACAAAGGCGGTTTGTTCTAAGGCCGTGTATCGGTCTGCATCTGTATCGGTCTCTGATCCCTGACAAAATGTTTGCCTTTTCATTTCTGTGATGATTGAATCTCCCTCAGTACCCCCACTGCATTCCTATCAGAGTGATATAGACAATAGACAATGGACAATAGGTGCAGGAGGAGGCCATTCGGCCCTTCGAGCCAGCACTGCCATTCAATGTGATCATGGCTGAATGGGGCCTCTGCTGGATTTGGCCTCTGCTAAACGCTGCTGGAAGGACCTGCAAGACAATAGACAATAGGTGCAGGAGTAGGCCACTCAGCCCTTCGAGCCAGCACCGACGCTGGTTTTAAAACGAAGGCGTGCCCAAAAAAAACTGGGGTAACTCAGCGGGACAGGCGGCATCTCTGGAGAGAAGGAACGGGCGACGTTTCAAGTCGAGACCAACTCCTCAGGCCTCTTCAGGCACCAGAGATGCTGCCTGGCCCGCTGAGTTTCTCCAGCATTTGGCATCTGTCTCTCCCCCCCACCCCGTATTTAGTCGACTCCACCAGCAATCCCAGTTATCCAGACCATCCCTCTTCCCTCCTTGCCCCCCCCCTCACCCCCACCCCCATCCCTCCTGCCTTCCCTGCACCTAATGCTGAGTCAGCCCTGATCCTTACTGTTGATTCACTGAGCCAAGGGGCAGAGCAGGAAGCTACCCCATTGCACTGCACCGTCCCATCCAGGAAGACTGCATTCAGCCAGGCTGTCCTTTCCTTCAGAGCTTCTCATCAATGGAATTCAGTACCACGATCCATTAGAGACTCCCCGTCATTTTATTCATTTAAGTGTAACGTCAACATAGAAACATAGAAAATAGGAGCAGGAGTAGGCCATTCGGCCCTTCGAGCCTGTACGCACCGCCATTCAATATGATCATGGCTGATCATCCAGCTCAGTAACCTGTACCTGCCTTCTCTCCATACCCCCTGATCACTTTAGCCACAAGGGCCACATCTAACTCCCTCTTAAATATAGCCATTGAACTGGCCTCAACTACCTTCTGTGGCAGAGAATTCCACAGACTCGCCACTCTCTGTGTGAAGAAATGTTTTCTCATCTCGGTCCTAAAAGACTTCCCCCTTATCCTTAAGCTGTGACCCCTGGTTCTGGACTTCCCCAACATCGGGAACAATCTTCCCGCATCTAGCCTCTCCAACCCCTTAAGAATTTTATATGTTTCAATAAGATCCCCCCTCAGTCTTCTAAATCCCAGTGAGTATAAGCCTAGTCTATCCAGTCTTTCTTCATATGAAAGTCCTGTCATCCCAGGGATCAATCTGGTGAACCTTCTCTGTACTCCCTCTAAGGCTAGAATGTCTTTCCTCAGATTAGGAGACCAAAACTGCACACAATACTCCAGGTGCGGTCTCACCAAGGCCCTGTACAACTGCAGCAGAACCTCCCTGCTCCTAAACTCAAATCCTCTTGCTATGAATGCCAACATACCATTCGCTTTCTTCACTGCCTGCTGCACCTGCACGCTTGCTTTCAATGACTGGTGCACCACGACACCCAGGTCACGTTGCATCTCCCCTTTTCCTAATTGGCCACCATTCAGATAATAAGCTTTGCCTTCTGCCTACACCATTTTTTATCGGCACGGTGGCGCAGCGGTAGAGTTGCTGCCTTACAGCGAATGCAGCGCCGGAGACTCGGGTTCGATCCTGACTACGGGCGCCGTCTGTACGGAGTTTGTACGTTCTCCCCGTGACCTGCGTGGGTTTTCTCCGAGATCTTCGGTTTCCTCCCACACGCCAAAGACGTGCAGGTATGTACGTTAATTGGCTGGGTTAATTAAATGTAAAAATTGTCCCTAATGTGTGGAGGATAGTGTTAGTGTGCGGGGATCGCTGGGCGGCACGGACCCGGTGGGCCGAAGGGCCTGTTTCCGCGCTGAATCTCTAAAATCTAAAACTAAAAAAACATCATGTGTGATTATATTTTTTTATTGTTAATATAATGATTTTGCACTATTTAACTTTCACAACTGTATGGTCAATCTGTTGTATTGTATTGTATTGATCGGAAAATAAATAAATAAATACATAGATAGATAGATAGATAGACAGACAGACAGACAGACAGACAGACAGACAGACAGACAGACAGACAGACAGACAGACAGACAGACAGACAGACAGGCAGGCAGACAGACAGACAGGCAGACAGACAGACAGACAGGCAGACAGACAGACAGACAGGCAGACAGACAGACAGACAGACAGACAGACAGACAGACAGACAGACAGACAGACAGACAGACAGACAGACAGACAGACAGACAGACAGGCAGGCAGACAGACAGACAGGCAGACAGACAGACAGACAGACAGACAGACAGACAGACAGACAGACAGACAGACAGACAGACAGACAGACAGACAGACAGACAGACAGACAGACAGACAGACAGATAGATAGATAGATAAATGAATAGACAAATGAATAGATAGATAAATAGACAAAAATAAAAAAAAGAAATGGCTTATTGAGAAACAACAATGTCAACAGTGATCCTAGTTTTATCCAACTTCAACGTGACTTTTAAAACTTAAACTTAAAAAATGTAAACTTTAAATTAAGACTGTACTCACTGTATTTTTACATCTGCTGTTTGGGTTTTGCCTGCTCATTTTAATGAACTGTATTGCTTTGTCCGGTGATGTAGGATGTTGTTAACTATTGTACATGTTGCTTTGTATTTCTTTTCTAGGATGCCGAACAACATCAGGCTCAGGGACTGTCGATGAAAACTAGCCTCTCGTCTAACTAGCGTACATTTACATTTAGACAATAGGTGCAGGAGGAGGCCATTCAGCCCTTCGAGCCAGCACCGCCATTCAATGTAATCATGGCCGATCATTCTCAATCAGTACCCCGTTCCTGCCCTCTCCCCATACCCCCTGACTCCGCTATCCTTAAGAGCTCTATCTAGCTCTCTCTTGAATGCATTCAGAGAATTGGTCTCCACTGCCTTCTGAGGCAGAGAATTCCACAGATTCACAACTCTCTGACTGAAAAAGTTTTTCCTCATCTCAGTTCTAAATGGCCTACCCCGCTTATTCTTAAACTGTGTGGGCCCCTTGTTCTGGACTCCCCCAACATTGGGAACATGTTTCCTGCCTCTAACGTGTCCAACCCCTTAATAATCTTATACGTTTCGATAAGACGTACAGGTATGTAGGTTAATTGACTGGGTAAATGTAAAAAAATGTCCCTAGTGGGTGTAGGATAGTGTTAATGTGCGGGGATCGCTGGGGGGCGCGGACTTGGTGGGCCGAAAAGGCCTGTTTCCGCGCTGTATATATAGGATATGAAGATCTCCTCTCATCCTTCTAAATTCCAGTGCACACAAACATTTGTCTGAATGTCAATTCGTGTACATCGTCCCTTTTCAAATAATTTATTATTATTATTATTATTATTATTATTATTATTATTCCCTGGCAGGGAAGGGGGGAGCTCGAGTTACGCACACAATCTCCTGTGGGGAGCTTGTGTTCAGCTGACTGCTTAACATTGCCGAGCCAAGAAATGAAAGTGACCAGGCTTGTTCAGCAGCGTGGGGTGGGTTTTGTTTCTTATATAAAGGCTGAGTTGCCAAGACCTTGGTGTTGAAAGATTTAATGCAGTGCGGTGTTAGTGGACGCTAGTCCCAGCACATCTTGGTGGAGGCTGATGTGTGAGGGTGATATTATATACACACTCTCAGTTGCCAGTGATATACTACAGGCTATCTTATTCCCCTCCCTCTCAGTCCAATTCTCTCCCCTCTCCCCCACCTCGTGTTTTTACAAAAAGAAACTGGCTGCACCAGTGCAGGGAGGGTTTTGTTTTGTTGCTTCAAAACTGTTGCAATGCAGTAAATCTGCGCTTTGCAAATCTCTCCCCCCCCCCCCCCCTACAGACAACGATCTGGTAACAGCGACTGAAACTGCCCCAAACGGCAGCTTCACCAGGAGGATCAAGAGGCGATGTTTCGGGCTGTGGACTCATTGCCAGAACCGGGAAGATGTAGAGAGGGGGAGGGGGGCAGGGGGGGGGGGGGGGGGGGGGTGATGGAAGGCAAGGCTAGCATTTGTTTCCAGCGGAGAGTCAGCAGAAGAGTTGCTGCCCTTAGAGTGCTTGCAGCGCCGGAGACCCGGGTTCCATCCCAACCAAGGGGTGCTGTCTGTACGGAGTTTGCACCGAGTTTTCTCAAAGATTGTAGGTTAATTGGCCTGGTGTATGTGTACATTGTCCCTAGTGTGTGTAGGGATCGCTGGTCGGTGCGGACTTGGTGGGCCAAAGTATCTATAATAGTATCTATACAGAATAGTATCTATCATATCATATCATATCATCATATATATACAGCCGGAAACAGGCCTTTTCGGCCCACCAAGTCCGTGCCGCCCAGCGATCCCCGCACACTAACACTATCCTACACCCACTAGGGACAATTTTTACATTTACCCAGCCAATTAACCTACATACCTGCACGTCTTTGGAGTGTGGGAGGAAACCGAAGATCTCGGAGAAAACCCACGCAGGTCACGGGGAGAACGTACAAACTCCTTACAGTGCAGCACCCGTAGTCTAGAGTAGATATTAGATATTAGATATTAGAGTAGATACTAGGATAGTATCTACTAGAGTAGATCCAAGAGTAGATACTAGAGTAGTATCTACTAGAGTAGTATCTACTAGAGTAGATACTAGAATAGATACTAGGATAGTATCTACCAGAGTAGATACTAGAGTAGATACTAGGATAGTATCTACTAGAGTAGGTACTAGAGTAGATATTATCGACAAGAGAGTACAAACCTCTCCTCACCTCTCCCCCCCTTCCTCCCCTCCCCTCCCCTCTCCCCACCCCCCCCCAACACTCCCCCTCTTCCCCACTCCCCCTTCCCCGCCCCTCCCCTTCCCCCCCTCCCCACCCCCCCTTCCCCTGCTCCCATCCCCCCTTACCCTCCCCCCCACTCCATCCCCCTCTCACATCCCCCCTCCAAACACCCCCTCCCTCCCTCCCTCCCTCCCAAGGAGATAGATTTTAAACTTTAAAATGTGAATAACTTTTAAAACATAACACCGATTTCAATGAAACTTCTTCCATTGGCACCAAAGGGGCGACGGTGAGTGAGGTGGGCCTAAAATTGTCACGCTATCGTGTACCGTTTGGGCTCCCCTCCCCTCTCCCCACCCCCCCCAACACTCCCCATCACTTCAGGAACAAACAAACGAACAAGAGTTTTAGTATATAGATATTTAAAAGTATCTAGAGATACAGTATCTTCCAGTATCTACAGATATAATGATGGGCCAAATGGCCTAATTCTACTCCTATCAATTGTGACCTTATGACAACGCAGTATTCCTTTTGTTGTCCCAGCTACACTAGTCCCACCTGCCTGCTCTTGGCCCATATCCCTCCAAACCCGTCCTATCCATGTACCTGTCTAACTGTTTCTCAAACGTTGGGATAGTCCCAGCCTCAACTACCTCCTCTGGCAGCTCGCTCCATACACCCACCACCCTTTGTGTGAAAAAGTTACCCACTTAATATCCTTTAACTGCAGGGGGAGTTACCGAGTTCATAAGTTCTAGAAGCGGAATATGGCCATTCGGCCCATCAAGTCTACTCTGCCATTCAATCATGGCTGACCTATCTTCACCCTCTCAACCCCATTCTCCTGCCTTGTCCCCATAACCCCGGACACACGCACTAATCAACAACCTGTCAATCTCCGCCTTAAAAGGCCATCGGTGTAGAGGGGTGAAACGCACACCTCCAGATTCAGGGACAGTTTCTTCCCGGCTGTTATCAGACGACTGAACCATCCCACCACAACCAGAGAGCAGTGCTGAACTACTATCTACCTCATTGGTGACCCTCGGACTATCCTTGATCAGACTTTGCTGGCTTTACCTTGCACTCAACGTTATTCCCTTATCATGTATCTACACACTGTAAATGGATCGATAGTAATCATGTATTGTCTCTCCCCTGACTGGTTAGCGCGTAACAAAAGCTTTTCACTGTACCTCAGTACACGTGACAATAAACTAGACTGATCAATTAACAGACTGATTATAAATACCCATTGACTTGGCCCCGACAGCCATCTGTGGCATTGAATCCCACGTCAGAAGGCAGTTAAAGATGCTTTTACTCTGGGACTGAGGATATATTTTGAACTGAGCAGGGTTAAAGTCGATCAGATGGGTTTTCATGATCATGCATTATCTTCATGGCTATTATTATTGATACTTGTTTTTCATGTCAGGATGCATTTAATTAACTGATTTTAAATTCTACAAGTCTGTGAATTCAGATTCATTGAGGTTTCAGAGCATTGATCTTATGCACTTCATACTGCAGCACTTAGCTCTGCAAATATAAACCAAATTGTTCCAACATTATTGGAGTTTCATTTCAAATAATGTTTCCATAATGCCATTTGGCCCATCGGGCTCTGCCAGCCCTCCATACACTGTGGAAACGGGCCCTTCGGCCCATCGAGTCCGTGCCGACCAGCGATCACCCTGTGCACTAGCCCTACCCTACGCACACGAGGGAACAATTTACAATTGTACCAAGCCATTTAACCTACAGACCCGCACGTCATAGGAGTGTGGGAGGAAACCGGAGCACCCGGAGAAAACCCACGCAGGTCCCGGGGAGAACGTACAAACTCCGTACAGACAGCGCCCGTAGTCAGGATCGAACCCGTATCTCTGGCGCCGCGAGGCAGCAACTCTACCGCTGCGCCACCGTGCCGCCCACTTTGTTTCATTTCATCGTTTCATTGTCCCTGTAAATTGTCTTTCTCCAATTTCCCCCAATTCTCCTGCCACTCACAGTAATTGACAGTCGCTATTTAGCCGACCTGCATGTCTTTGGGATGTGGAGGGAAACTAAAATAGAAATGGGTCAAATGTTGTCAAATGGGAACTAGCAGAGATGAGCATGTTTGTCCGTGTGGATAAGGTGGGCCGGAGGGCTTTAGACTTTACAGCGTGCAAACAGGCCCTTCGGCCCACCGGGTTCATGCCGACCGGCGATCACATCCCACACTAACACTATCCTACACACTAGGGACAATTTACAATTTTACAGCAGTCCGTTAACCTACAAACCTGTGAGTCTCTGGAGTGTGGGAGGAAACTGGAGCTCCCGGAGAAAACCCACGCAGGTTTGTCCTTTAATTGGCTTGGGTAAACATTGTAAATGGTCCCTAGTGTTCAGGGTAGTGCTAGTATACAGGGATTGCTGGTCGTCGCGGGCTCAGTGGGCCGAATGGCCTGTGTCCGCCCGGTATCTCTAAAGTAAACTAAACTAAGATGCAATGCTTAGTTTCCGCTTTTAGTTTAGTACTAGACCAAGTGGAACCGTTAGGCCCAAACCTCTCCTGCATTGGTGCAGCGCCCTCTCCTCTCTCCCTCCCTCCCTCCCTCCCTCCCTCCCTCCCTCCCTCCCTCCCTCCCTCCCTCCCTCCCTCCCTCCCTCCCTCCCTCCCTCCTCCCTCCCTCCCTCCCCCCTCCCTCCCTAGGAGATAGATTTAAACTTTAAAATGTGAATAACTTAAAAAATATAACACCGATTTCAATGAAACTTCTTCCATTAGCACCAAAGGGACGATGGTGAGTAAGGTGGGCCTAGAATTGTTGCGCCATCGTTTACCGTTTTGTCTGTAGTTCAGGAACAAACAAACAAACACGGGTTTTAGTGTATAGATACCTAAAAGTATCTAGAGATACAGTATCTTCCAGTATCTACAGATATAATACAAAATTATGAGAACGTAATGCTGTTTAAAGGGCCACATCTACAGTATTGTGAGCAGTTTTGGTCCCCATATCTGAGGAAGGATGTGCTGGCTCTGGAGAGGGTCCAGGATGGAGAGATTTACCAGACTGATCCCAGGAAATGAGTGGGTCAACATATGATGGCCGTTTGGGCCTGTACCCACTAGAGTGTGGAAGGATGAGGGGGGAACCTCATTGAAACTTACCGCCTAGTGAGCGGCCTGGATAGAGTGGATGTGGGGAGGATGTTTCCACTAGTGGGAGAGTCTAGGACCAGAGGGCACAGCCTCAGAATAACAGGACGTTCCTTTAAAAAGGAGGTGAGGAGGAATTTCTTTAGTCAGAGGGTGGTGAACCTGTGGAATTCTTTGCCACAGAAGGTTGTGGAGGCCACATCAATGGGTATTTGTAAGGCGGAGATTGATAGATTCTTGATTAGTTCGGGTGTCAGGGGTTATGGGGAGAAGGTTGGAGAATGGGGTTAGGAAGGAGAGGGGTTAGAATGGGGTTCGATCAGCCATGATTGAATGGCGGAATAGACTTGATGGGCCGAATGGCCTAATTCTGCTCCTCGAACTTCTGACAAAGGAAATATCTTTGATAGGGTGAGACCAGCGTTGAGCCCACTGTTTATTGAGCTGCCTGGTTGGCAGATTAATGTGCAGGAAGGAACTGCAGATGCCGGTTATAACGAAGAAAGACACAAAATGCCGGAGTAACTCAGCGGGTCAAGCAGCGTCCCTGGAGAGACGGAATGGGCGGCGTTTCGGGTTGGAACCCTGGATCAGACTGAAAGATAGATAAAAGGCCAGAACAAAAAATGGCTGGAAAATCCGCCATTGGCCTTTTCCAATGGGCCATTGTGGACTGTACCCTTCCTGGGCTCATCAGTTGTCCGGCTCTGATTAGTCGTGGCCTTTTCTCGCCTCTTGTCCCCCCTCCCCCTACCTTCGTCCCACCGAGCATTGATCGCCCGTGCACATTAGTCCTACACTATTCCACTCTCGAATCCACTCCTTAGGGGGCAATTAACCTACAGACAGCCAATTAACCTACAAAACCCGCGCGGCTTTGGGATGCGGGAGGAAACCGGAGCACCCGGAGGGAAACCCACGCAGCATCAGGGAGGCATGCTGGAGTAACTCAGCGGGTCAGGCGGCATCTCGGGAGAGAAGGGATGCGTGACGTTTCGGGCCGAGACCCTTGAGATGCTGCCTGGCCCGCTGAGTTACTCCAGCGTTTTGTGTTTACCTTCGATTTTAAACCAGCATCTCGTACGGTGTCAGGGAGAACGTGCAAACTCCGTACAGACAGCGCCCGCAGTCAGCATCGAACCCGGGTCTCTGGCGCTGTGAGGCGATGACTTTACCCACAGCGTCCCCTTCCTTATCTTGTACCTACATGTGAAAGGTGCTACAGAAATGCAAGTCTATCCTTTAACACAGCTCCTTGGAGCGGAGCGCAGATTGATAGTTATACAGTACATCAATTAAGTCGGGACACTGCAGATTTTAAACAAGTCCCCTGCAGTACATAAGGGATAGGAGCAGAATTAGGCCATTCGGCCCATCAAGTCTACTCCGCCATTCAATCATGGCTGATCTATCTCTCCCTCCTAACCCCATTCTCCTGCCTTCTCTCCATAACCTCTGACACCCGTTCTAATCAAGAATCTATCTATCTATCTCTGCCTTAAAAAATCCACTGACTTGGCCTCCACAGCCGTCTGTGCCAAAGAATTCCACAGATTCACCGCCCTCCGACTGGTTAGCACACAGCAGAAGGTTTCCCCTGTACCTCGCTCGGTACACCTGGCCATCAACTAGACTCAACAGAGTTCACCTACGATGAGCTTTGACCCGATAACTCTGCCGCTGCGCCACCGTGCCGCTCAATGTACTATGTACCTCTCTGCCTCTTGTTCAAACTTCAACGCTTCCTTCAAATCCACCCGGCCGAGCCTTGGGATCAATCTCTGACAACCCGAGTTCGATGCCGACCTCTGGAGCTGTCTGTGCGGAGTTTGCATGTTCTACCTGTGGACCGCATGGGTTTCCTCCGGGCGCTCTGGTTTTCTCCCACATCCCAAGGACGTGCAGGTTTGTAGCTTGATGAGCCGCTGCTGTTAAGTTATGTGTAAGCGAGTGGGAGATTGGGGGGGGGGGGGTGGGGGGGAAGGTTTGGGGAAAGTGGGGGGGGGAATAAAATTGTATTGATGCAGTTATAGTTTCAGTTATTTGAGATACGGCGCGTGAACAGGCCCTTCGGCCCACCGAGTCCGTGCCGACCAGCGATCCACACACACACTAGCACATTCCTACACAATTTACAATTGTTCCCAAAGCAAATTAACCTACAAACCTGCACGTCTTTGGAGTGTGGGTGGAAACCGGAGCGCCCGGGGAAAACCCACGCGGGTCACGGGGAGAACGTACAAACTCTGTACAGACGGCGCCCATGGTCAGGATCGAACTGGGGTCTCCGGCGCTGTGAGGCAGCAACTCTACCGCTGCGCCAACGTGCCGCCCCAGTCATTGGGCTGATAGGCCTGTCTCCTTGTACGACTGTGTTCTCTCCTGGGGGACTAACTTTGGCACAATTATCCATCCAGTTTGACGCATTTGGACATTTCCACTAAATCAATACCATATCATTGCTGCTGGATAAGATGAAAATTAGGCTTTGATGTTACCATTAGGTGGAATTACATTGCTTTCTATATATGACCTCCTTGTTTAAACTCCTCTCCTAGGGGTAGAGTTGCTGCCTCACAGCGCCAGAGATCCGGGTTCGATCCCGACCACAGGTGCTGTCCGTACGGAGTTTGCACGTTCTCCCCGTGACCTGCGTGGGGTTTTCTCCGGGAGCTCCGGTTTCCTCCCACGCTCCAAGGACGTACAGGTTTGTAGGTTAATTGGCTCGGTGTAAGTGTAAATTGTCCCCAAGTGTGTGGGGTTAGTGTGTGGGGGTCTCTGGTCAGACTTGGTGGGCCGAAAGGCCTGTTTCCGCGCTGTATCTCCAAAACTGAAAAACAAAAGGTGGATTGGGAATGGGAGCTTTGATTTAATAAACTTGCACTAGACTCCTGACGAAGCGCGGCCATGGCTTTCCTCGGAATTTCGGAGTTTGTGGGGATACCTGATGGAAGTATATAAAATTATGAGAGGCATAGGCAGGATAGACAATAGGTGCAGGAGGAGGCCATTCAGCCCTTCGAGCCAGCACCGCCATTCACCGTGATCATGGCTGATCATCCACAATCAGTACCCCGTTCCTGCCCTCTCCCCATACCTCCTGACTCCCCATATCTTTAAGAGCTCTATCTAGCTCTCTCTTGAAAGCATCCAGAGAATTGGCCTCCATTGCCTTCGAAGGCAGAGAATTGCACAGATTTACAACCCTCTGGGTGAATAAGACAGCCAGGATAATTTTCCCAGGGTGAACATGTCAAAGACTAGGGGGGGTGTAGCTTTAAGGTGAGGGGGGGGCAAAGTTTAAAGAGGATGTGTGGGGCAAGTATTTTTACACAGAGGGTGGTGGGTGCCTGGGGTGGTTGTGGAGGCAGCTACGATTGTAGATATTTCGGACAGGCACATGGATATGCGGGGAATAGAGGGATATGGATAACATGCAGGCAGAGGAGATTAGTTAACCTGGCATCATGTTCAGCATGGACATAGTGGGCCGAAGGACTTAATCCTGCAAGGATCTTATTCAATGTTCTAATTTAAAACTGAAACGAGGAAGAATTTCTAATGCACCTCTAGATTTCTGCAACTCAATAGAGCTGCAGTCATTGAGAATATTCCAGCTTGGTTTGGTTCATTGTCACGTGTACCGAGGTACAGTGAAAAGCTTTTGTAGCGTGCTAACCAGTCAGTAGAAAGACTATTCCTTGATTACAATTGATCCATCTGCAGTGTCGGCCTCTGAATGCCACTGTCTCTGAATGCATTCAAGAGAGAGCTAGATAGAGCTCTTAAGGATAGCGGAGTCAGGGGGTGTGGGGAGAAGGCAGGAACGGGGTACTGATTGAGAATGATTAGCCATGATCACATTGAATGGTGATGCGGGCTCGAAGGGCCGAATGGCCTCCTCCTGCACCTATTGTCTATAAGATACATGATAAGGCAATAGCCTTTAGGGCAAGGTAAAGCCAGCAAAGTCCGATCGAGGATAGTCCGAGGGTCACCAATGAGGTAGATAGTAGTTCAGCACCTCTCTCTGGTTGTGGTGGGATGGTTTCAGTTGCCTGATACAAGCCGGGAAGAAACTGATCCTGAATCTGGACAGATTGAAAGCTGAGGTAGGTTTTCAGGGGAATCAAAGATTCTGTTAGGATGAGTTACAATTAAACTATCGGAGAGACCAAGCGCAGGCTCGCCGATCGTTTCGCTGAACACCTCCGCTCAGTCCGCCTTGGCCTACGCGATCTCCCGGTGGCTCAGCACTTCAACTCCCCCCTCCCACTCCCACACTGACCTTTCTGTCCTGGGCCTCCTCCAATGTCAGAGTGAGGCCCAGCGCAAATTGGAGGAACAGCACCTCATATTTCGCTTGGGCAGCTTACACCCCAGCGGCACGAACATTGATACCTCCAACTTTAAGTGACCCTTGATTCCCCTCGAAGGTAGACACAAAATGCTGGAGTAACTCAGCGGGTCAGGCAGCATCTCAGGAGAGAAGGAATGGGTGACGTTTCGGGTCAAGACCCTTCTTCAGACTTCAGACTTGCTTTCCCCTCTCTCTCCGACCCTCCCCCTCACTAATTCTCCGACTAGATTTACTGTCCCCCTGATTACTTTTACTGATGGTGTGCCTCATTGTCACCTTCACCACAGCTAACAAGAAACAATAGACAATAGACAATAGGTGCAGGAGGAGGCCATTCGGCCCTTCGAGCCAGCACCGCCATTTAATGTGATCATGGCTGATCATTCTCAATCAGTACCCCATTCCTGCCTTCTCCCCATACCACCTGACTCCGCTATCCTTAAGAGCTCTATCTAGCTCTCTCTTGAATGCATTCAGAAAATTGGCCTCCACTACCTTCTGAGGCAGAGAATTCCACAGATTCACAACTCTCTGACTGAAAAAAGTTTTTCCTCATCTCAGTTCTAAATTGCCTACCCCTTATTCTTAAACTGTGTGGCCCCTTGTTCTGGACTCCCCCAACATTGGGAACATGTTTCCTGCCTCTAACGTGTCCAACCCCTTAATAATCTTATATGTTTCGATAAGATCTCCTCTCATCCTTCTAAATTCCAGTGTATACAAGCCTAGTCACTCCAGTCTTTCAACATACGACAGTCCGCCATTCCGGGAATTAACCTGGTAAACCTACGCTGCACGCCCTCAATAGCAAGAATATCCTTCCTCAAATTTGGAGACCAAAACTGCACACAGTACTCCAGGTGCGGTCTCACTAGGGCCCTGTACAACCATTCTACATTTCCTTGATCGGCGTCTGCTTTGATCTGTTGTTTTCACACCTTCCCTTTCATATCCCTCGTCTCCCTCTGCCCTGTCTCTCGCTCTGAATAAGGGTCTCGACCCGAAACGTCACCCATTCCCACTCTGCAGGAAGGAACTGCAGGTGCTGGTTTAAGCCAACGATGGGCACAAAATGCTGGAGTAACTCAGTGGAGACGGGAGAGAAGGGATTGAATGGGTGATGTTTTGGGTCGAGACACTTCATTCAGACTGAGGTGTCACAAAATGCTGGAGTAACTCAGCGGGTCAGGCAGCATCTCTACGAGAGAAGGAATGGGTGACGTTTCGGGTCGAGACCCTTCTTCCGACTGAGAGCCAGGGGAAAGGGGAATGAGAGATATAGACAGTGATATGGAAAGATATGCCTCTCTGTGGAGATGCTGCCTGCCCTGCTGTGTTACTCCAGCATTTTGTATGTTGGCAGAACCAGAAAATATATCCCTTTGTGTCCATCTCCAATGGCGGTGCTGGCTGGAAGGGCCAAATGGCCTCCTCCTGCACCTATGTTTAACCTTGTATGTTTAGACAAGATCAGACCAGCCGCAATCTTCTCGAATGGCCAAGAGGGCTACTCCTGCCATTTCCCGAACTGCAACGTTCTCGTGCTTGTGGGGCCCGTGTTTCAGAGAGCGTTTCCACTTTAACGGCTGGAGCATCGGTTTAGCATTCCAGGGGTATAGCCACTGCAGCGGTCTCTGTACAGTGACTGCATTAAAGCCGTCACACTGATATTCAAATCCCACCACCAGGCCTTCGCTGCCGATATTAAATTTAGTCTGAACAGCCACCCGTGCACCAAATGTCCCCCACCGCCAATATTTACCCCCACACCCATCCCCACGACCAGCGCATGTTTCTACATTTGACAGATCTTCCAGTGACTTAAGACTGGACCCATCCTGTGCACGTAACTGAGAGAGATGAGAACTAACAGATCAACATGAAACGGTGTGATATTCCACCATCCTTCACCGACAAAGAGGCTGGGGGTAACGAGGAAACGCAATCCTCAAACGTTGAGGTTTAGTGAGAGGGGGATTTGTGGAGGAAAATGTGTGTGTGTGAGAGAGAGAGAGAGGGAGAGAGAGGGGAGAGAGAGAGAGGGGGGGAGAGAGAGAGGGGGGAGATAGGGAGATGGAGAGAGACAGGGGGGGAGAGAAGGGGGGGAGGGATAGAGAGAGAGAGAGGGGGAGAGAGAGAAAGAGAGATAAGGGGAGAGAGAGAGAGAGAGAGAGAGAGAGAGACAGGAGGGAGAGAGAGGGGAAGGAGAGAGAGAGAGAGAGAGAGAGAGAGAGAGGGGGAGAGATAGGGAGATTGAGAGGGGGGGAGAGAGAGAGAGAAAGAGAGAGAAGGGGAGAGAGAGAGAGAGAGGGGGGAGAGAGAGAGAGAAGGGGAGAGAGAGAGAGACAGGAGGGAGAGATAGAGATAGGGAGAGAGAGAAAGAGAGCGAAGGGGGGAGAGAGAGGGAGAGAGAGAAGGGGAGAGAGAGAGAAAGATGGAGCGAAGGGGTGAGAGGTGGGGGAGAGGGAGAGAGAGGGGGAGAGAAGGGGGGGAGGGATAGGGAGATGGTGAGAGAGGGGAGAGAGAGAGAGCGAGAGAGAGAGAGGGGGGGAGAGAGAGCGAGAGAGCAAGAGGTAAGGGGAGAGAGAGAGAGAGAGAGAGAGAGAGAGACAGAGATAGAGAGAGAGAGAGAGAGAGAGAGAGAGAGAGAGAGAGAGAGAGAGAGAGAGAGAGAGAGAGAGAGAGAGAGAGAGAGAGAGAGAAGAGAGAGAGAGAGAGAGAGAGAGAGAGAGAGAAGAGAGGAGAGAGAGAGAGAGAGGAGAGAGAGAGAGAGAGAGAGAGAGAGAGAGAGATTTTGCACAGGTGTCGACCTGTCGTGAGAATGATGAGTGTATGGCGAGTCCGGAAACTTGTTGGTTGTAGAAGAAGTTTATTGCAGCCGCAATATTCGAATACAGAGTTAAACAACAAGGTAAAGGACAACCATCAAAAACTTACTGTCTTCTTCGAAGACTTCGCCGAACTACTATTTCGGGCGCCAAACGCGCACATGACATCCCTGGCCAATCAGCGATGTCGCTCTCTGGACCAATCCCCATGGTCGCGTTCACACGTGTCCTCGCTGGCCAATCCGAGGGTTCGACGACCTGGACCATTCTCTATGGTCGCTACATGACCCCCCCCAGAACCCGAGGTGCGGAACCTAGCAGGGAGCCGGATTTCGCGACCATAACGAGTACGGAGAGGGACAGCCTGAACCACAGGAGCCGGGGGTTCCGGACTTGGCGGATCAGCCGGAACGGGAGGTCCTGGAGGAACTACCGGAACGGGGGGTCCTGGAGGAACTGCCGGAACGGGGGGTCCTGGAGGAACTGCCGGAACGGGGGGTCCTGGAGGAACTGTCGGAACGGGGGGTCCTGGACTGAGCGGAACTAACGGAGGTCGGCCTCTCCTAGGGGTTTGACCGACCAGGACTGGTTGATCCGGATCCAAATGTGCAGGTTTGAGCCGGGACACCGAGACGAGCTCACTATGGCCGCACATGTCTAAGGTGAAGGTAGCCGTTCCCTTACGCAAAACCCGGAACGGCCCTTGATAGACCCTCTGCAACGGGGCGCGATGGGAATCTTTTCGCAGAAAAACAAACTCACAGTCCTCTTCAGGGAAGGCGGTTCATGTACCATGGGACACCCATGACGTGAAGTCGGAACTGGAGCCAGGGAGCCCACCGTTCCCGGAGAGATGCTAACACTGATGGGACTGTAGGCAGCTGGTCTGAAGGGTCCGGAAACAGATCTCCGGGTACTCGAAGTGTCGAGCCATATACTAGCTCTGCGGACGACGCACCGAGATCTAGCTTAGGAGCAGTCCGGATGCCCAAAAGAACCCAAGGGAGCTGGTCTACCCAGTCCGGGCCTTCAAGCCTTGCACTGAGGGACGCCTTAAGTTGGCGGTGGAACCTTTCTACGAGTCCATTTGCCTGGGGGTGATATGCAGTCGTGGGTTGTAACTTGGACCCGTACAGTTCTGCGAGCGCGGCCCAGAGGGACGAAGTGAATTGCGGGCCTCTGTCAGTGGTAATAACTGCCGGGACCCCGAAACGAGCTACCCAATGAAGGGCCAAAGTCCTAGCACAAGACGCTGACGAAATATCAGACAATGGGAAAGCCTCTGGCCACCGGGTGAACCGATCCACCACCGTGAGGAGGTGGGTGTAGCCCCGGGAGGAAGGCAAAGGACCGACCAAATCCACGTGGATGTGGAAAAAACGAACAGCCGGGACCCTCGAAATCCTGTACGGGGGGCTGGACATGGCGCTGGACTTTAGCGGTCTGACAGGGAACGCAGACACGCACCCAACCCGCTACCTGTTTCCGTAGGACATGCCAGACAAATCGAGCTGCTACCAAAGCAGAGGTGGAGCGGATGGACGGGTGCGCCAGCCCATGAATGGCATCGAAAACCCGGCGCTGAAGGGAGGGCGGTACTACCGGTCTGGGACGGGGAAGAGAAACATCGCACCAGACTTTTGTGCCTTCTGACCCACAAGCTACCTGGGCCAACTTCAATCCCGAAGTGGTGGACTGGTATGCCGAAGCGATATCCGCTAGAAAGCTGTGCCTCCGCAAGCTCTTGGGGATCCACTTCGCAGTCCACCGCCGAAATAGGGGGAAAAGCAGGTCTAGACAGGGCGTCAGCAACGGCATTAAGCTTACCCGCGACATGACGGACATCGGTGGTGAATTCGGAGATAGCAGTCAGGTGCCGCTGCTGGCGGGCCGACCATGGGTCAGACAATTTGACAAAAGCAAATGTTAATGGTTTATGGTCCGTAAAGGCCACAAATGGGCGGCCCTCAAGGAAGTACCTGAAATGACGAACAGCTAAATAGAGGGCCAAAAGCTCTCGGTCAAATGCGTTATACTTCAGCTCAGCCGAATTTAGTTGCCGGTTGAAAAACGCCAAAGGCTGCCAACGGCCACCGACCTGCTGCTCCAGAACCCCGCCCACCGCCACGTCAGAGGCGTCAACCGTCGGGGCCGTGGGGGCGGAGGGGCTCGGGTGGACCAACATGGTGGCGTCTGCCAAAGCTGCCTTAGCTGCTGTAAAAGCCGACTCTGCGGTCGGGGACCATATCAACTCTACCGGATTCCCTGCAAGGCATTGGAAAAGCGGGCGCAGGACTCGCGCAGCTGCTGGGACGAACCTATGGTAGAAATTAACCATGCCTACGAACTCCTGCAGCCCTTTTACTGTGGTGGGCCTAGGAAACGCCCGGATAGCCTCCACCTTTTCGGGCAAAGGGGAGGCGCCGGCAGGGGTAATTCTGTGCCCTAGAAAATCAAGAGCAGGAAGGCCGAATTGACATTTGGAGGGTTGGATTATGAGCCCGTGGTCTTGGAGCCGCTGGAAAACGGTCCGCAAGTGGGCCTGGTGTTCCTGTACTGAGGTGCTGGCAACCAGGATGTCGTCTAAATAAATAAACAAAAAGGGTAAATCCCGGCCCACGCGGTCCATCAGTCGTGGAAAGCCTGTGCCGCGTTCTTTAAACCGAAAGGCATACGCAACCATTCAAACAACCCGAACGGAGTAATAGTTGCAGTTTTTTGTATGTCCTCCGGTCGCACCGGGATCTGGTGGTATCCTCGCACCAAATCGATTTTGGAAACACCACCGCTCCTTCCAGCCCAGATGAAAAGTCCTGTAGGTGCGGTATGGGGTAGCGATCAGCCGTGGTGACAGCATTGAGACGCCGATAATCGCCACATGGTCTCCACCCCCCAGATGCCTTGGAGACCATATGTAACGGCGAGGCCCACGGGCTGTCAGACTGACGAACAATTCCCATTTCCTCCATCTTCCTGAACTCTGCCCGTGCCACCACCAGTTTGTCTGGCGGTAGCCTCCTGGCCCGAGCGAAAACAGGAGGGCCTTCGGTGCGGATGTGATGGACCACGCCGTGCTTGGCCGAAGACGTGTCGAAACGTTGAATGAGCAGCTCTGGAAACTCCGCCAGAATCTCAGCATACGAGTCGGGGGCCGCGACGACGGCCTGGACAGTAGGGCTGGGTGAGGAGGCGATTGTCGGAGCGAGACGACGTGCTCATCTTCGGCGGAGGGTCGGAGGTCGTTACCGCGGACATCAGGGACCAGTGAAAAAGCCCAGAGAAAATCTGCTCCCAAGATCGCTTGTTTGACGTCGGCTATGATGAATGGCCATTCGTACGTGCGGAGGCCTAACACAAGGGACATCTTCCGTATACCGAAAGTGCGAATTGGGGCTGCCATTAACCGCGATGAGGGTGGGACCTGTCTTAACCCGATCTGGTTTCGAGGTCGGTCGGCGGCACTATACTGACGATGGCTCCCGTGTCCACCAAAAATTCTGTGTCCGTGAATCGATCATGGACATAGAGGCGCCGGTTCTGGCCAATCGTAACTGCCCCTATGTACGATCGCCGAGGCATTTCCCGCGAAGGTACAAGGTGAGCGGCAGTTGCGGGATTCGTTACCCCATCGTAGGTGATAATAGCACCAGCCGCGCTTGTGCGGATCTTTTTGGCGGGCTTTCGGAGAATTGGCGGGAGACGTGGCGCCATCTTGCCGTCGCTGTGGCGTGGTCACTGATGTCGAGACCTTGTTGATCGAACCGCTTGCCTGGTCCTTTGCCTTGTTTTTAGCCGCTATGAGCGCGGTCCGCTTTCGCTGCATATGCTTCGGGGTCCTTAAAAGAACAATCCGTGAGCAGCAGTCGGACATCCTCAGGAAGCTTCTCGCGGAATGCCTGTTCGAACATAGGGCAATCCGTATGCTCACCGGCTAGCATCATCATTTCGGACATGAGGACGGAAGGCAGTTGGTCTCCAAGATCCGGTAGGTGCAGAAGTCTTGCCGCACCACCATGCTTATTAAACCCGAAGATTCGCAGTAATACTTTCTTCAGGGCCTCGTACTTGCTTTCCGCAGGTGGATTAACGATGAACCGCATCACGCGCGTGGTCGTCTCCGATGATAGAGCGCTGACGAGGTAGTAATACCTCGTGGAGTCGTCCGATATCTTCTTTATATGAAATTGAGCCTCGGTGTGTATAAACCAAGATTGCGGTGCGTGCGTCCAAAACCACGGAAGGTGAACGCTTACCGCGCTTGACTCCGGTGTGCCCGGCGCGGCCATCGCCGACGAGGCGTCGGGGTCCCTGCATAGTCGGTGATCGTCCAGATCACGTCGGTTTCACCAATATGGCGAGTCCGGAAACTTGTTGGTTGTAGAAGAAGTTTATTGCAGCCGCAATATTCGAATACAGAGTTAAACAACAAGGTAAAGGACAACCATCAAAAACTTACTGTCTTCTTCGAAGACTTCGCCGAACTACTATTTCGGGCGCCAAACGCGCACATGACATCGCTGGCCAATCAGCGATGTCGCTCCCTGGACCAATCCCCATGGTCGCGTTCACACGTGACCTCGCTGGCCAATCCGAGGGTTCGACGACCTGGACCATTCTCTATGGTCGCTACAAGTGACAACTTTCAATTCACTGAGCACCAACACTGTATTTAATTCACTGCTCCATTCCAATAACTTCCTCATTAATGATACAAGGTGCAGAGTATATATCTACTGGCGTGCCATTGTGAGTTGCATGACACTCACCTGACCGTGTTTAATTCATGCTTCGGGCCTGTTGTGCCCGGCTTGGAGCAATCCCAAAACCCTTCAATTCCTGAGGAGGGTCTGACGACGGAGGGCCTCGACCCGAAACGTCGCCCAATCCTTCCCTCCAGAGATGCTGCCTGACCCCGCTGAGTTACTCCAGCATTTTGTGTCTACCTTCGGTTCGAACCAGCATCTGCAGTTTTTCCTCTCCTACCCTTCAATTCCTCTCCTGCCCAATTCTGGACTTCCAACTCATACTAGGAAACGGGGTGCAAAGACTTGTATACGTTCAGTTCCCTTCAGTTTAGTTTATTGTCAAAAGGTCACGTCATAAGGAATAGGGGCAGAATTAGGCCATTCAGCCCATCAAGTCTACTCCGCCATTCATTCCTGGCTGATCTATCTCTCCCCTCCTAACCCCATTCTCCTGCCTTCTCCCCCATAACCCCTGACACCCACACTAATCAAGAATCCATCTATCTCTGCCTTAAAAAAATCCACTGTCTTGGCCTCCACAGTCCTTCTGTGGCAAAGAATCCCGCAGATCCACCACCCTCTGAACACCCCCTGGCGTTTGCACGTTCTTCCTGTGACCGAGTGGGTTTCCTCTGGGTGCTCCGGTTTCCCCCCACATCCCAAAGACGTGGGGGGATTGTCGGTTAACTGGCCCTCGGTAACTAACCCCCCTGACTATCGGAATTGTCGGTTAACTGGCCCTCGGTGACTATACCCTGCGTGGGGATGACATCGAACTAGCGTGGACAGGTGATCCAAGGGGTCAGCAATGGACTCGGTGGGCCGAAGGGCCTGTTTCCTCACACACACACACACACACCACATACACACACACACACACACACACACACACATACACACACACACACACACACACACACACACACGCACGCACGCACGCACGCACACACACACACACACATACACACACACACACCACACACATACACACACACACACGCATACACACACACACGCACATACATGCACACACTCACACACATGAACGCACACACACACATACACACACACACACACGCACACACACACACACACACACACACATACACACACACACACACACGCACACACACACATACACACACACACACACACACACACACACGCACACACACACACACACACACTCACACGCACACGCACACACACACACACACACACACACACACACACACACACGCACGAGAAAGGGAGAAGATAGCGGGGAGAAGTGAAGGGAGTGAATGTAAATGAAAGTGGCAGTGTGAATGAGGGAGGGAGAGAGGAGTCACACAGAAGGTGAATGAAGGAGAGAGATGAATGAGTGAGAGAGGAGACAGAGGACATGAGTGTAAACAGATGAATCAGAAGCAGAACTGGGTCAGTCAGGCCCTCCAGCGTACTCTGACACTCAACTAAATCTCTCAGTAACCTCGCTTCTGCCTTCTCGCCTGGCACAGCGACTCCTCGCCCCTTGGTTTATCATCTCTCCACTGAGTTACTCCAGCACTTTGTGTCTTTTTTTTGGAGAAAGAGAAACACAAAGACCCACAGAGAAAAGACTGAAAGTCCCGGAGTAACTCAGCGGGTCAGTTCATAAGTGACGGGAGCAGAATTAGGCCATTCGGCCCAGCAAGTCTACTCTGCCATTCAATCGTGGCCGATCTATCTCTCCCTCCTAACCCCAGGCAGCATCTCTGGAGAACATGGGCGGCACGGTGGCGCAGCGGTAGAGTTGCCGCCTCACAGCGCTTGCAGCACCGGAGACCCGGGTTCGATCCCGACTACGGGCGCTGTCTGTACGGAGTTTGTACGTTCTCCCCGTGACCTGCGTGGGTTTTCCTCCGGGATCTCCGGTTTCCTCCCACACTCCAAAGACTTACAGGTTTGTAGGTTAATTAGACAATAGATGCAGGAGGAGGCCATTCGGCCCTTTGAGCCAGCACCACCTTTCAATGTGAGGATGGGTGGGTGGGGGGGGACCGGGTGCGGGGGATGGGTGGGTGTGGGGGGGGGGACCGGGTGTGGGGATGGGGTGGGTGGGTGGGGGGGACCGGGTGCGGGGGATGGGTGGGGGTTGGGGGGGGACCGGGTGTGGGGGATGAGTGGGTGGGGGGGGACCGGGTGCGGGGGATGGGTGTGGTGGGGGGGACCGGGGTGCGGGGGGGTGGGTGGGTGGGGGGGGATGGGTGGGTGTGGGGATGGGTGGGTGGGGGGGACCGGGTGCGGGGGATGGGTGGGTGGGGGGGATGGGTGGGTGTGGGGATGGGTGGGTGGTGGGGACCGGGTGCGGGGGATGGGTGGGTGGGGGGGATGGGTGGGTGTGGGGGGTGGGTGGGGGTGGGGTGGGTGTGGGGGGGGACCGGGTGTGGGGGATGGGTGGGTGGGTGGGGGGGACCGGGTGCGGGGGATGGGTGGGGGTTGGGGGGGACCGGGTGTGGGAGATGGGTGGGTGGGGGGGGGGGGGGGGGGGCGGGTATGGGGGATGGGTGGGTGGGGGGGGATGGGTGGGTGGGGGGGACCGGGTGTGGGGGATGTGTGGGTGGGGGGGGGTCGGGTGTGGGGGATGGGTGGGTGGGGGGGACCGGTTGTGGGGGATGGGTGGGTGGGGGGGGAACGCTGAGAAGGAAGAGGGACCACCAGAGACTAAACAGAACGCTGTGTATCTTTGTCAGTGCCCTGCATGTCACGAAGCCGGTGGAGGCCACGTCTATGGACATTGTTAAGGCAAGAGATGGAGAGATTCCCGCTTTGTACGGGTGTCAGGGGTTTACGGGGAGAAGGCGGGAGAATGGGGTTGGGAGGGAGAGATAGATCAGCGTGACTGAACGGCGGAGGTAGACTTGATGGGCCGAATGGCCTAATCCTGTTTCCTATCGCCTCTGACCTTACGCCTCCTTGCATGATTGTGTATGCAATGCAATGACTCTCACTGGGACATAAGGGCGGCACGGTGGCGCAGCGGTAGAGTTGCTGCCTTACAGCGAATGCAGCGCCGAGACCCGGGTTCCATCCCGACTATGGGCGCTGCCCGAACGGAGTTTGTACGTTCTCCCCGTGTCCTGCGCGGGTTTTCCTCCGAGATCTTCGGTTTCCCTCCCGCGCTCCAAAGACGTGCAGGTTTGTAGGTTAATTTTAGTTTAGAGATACAGCGCGGAAACAGGCCCTATCGACCCACCGGGTCCGTGCCGCCCAAGCGATCCCCGCGCACTAACACTATCCTACACATCCCAGGGACAACTTTTACATTTACCAAGCCAATTGGTAAATGTTGGGGGAGTCCAGAACAAGGGGCCACAGTTTAAGAATAAGGGGTCGGCCATTTAGAACTGAGATGAGGAAAAACTTTTCAGTCATGAGAGTTGTGGATCTGTGGAATCTCTGCCTCAGAAGGCTGTGGAGGCCAATTCTCTGAATGCATTCAAGAGAGAGCTAGATAGAGCTCGTAAGGATAGCGGAGTCAGGGGGTATGGGGAGAAGGCAGGAACGGGGTACTGATTGAGAATGATCAGCCATGATCACATTGAATGGCGGGGTGCTGGCTCGAAGGGCCGAATGGCCTTCCTCCTGCACCTATTGCCTATTGTTATCAGTAAACTTTGATGTCAACTTTGACACTTGATCTCCATTATTCAAAGCATTGATACTGAAGAAGGGTCCCGACCCGAAACGTTGCCCATCCATGTCCTCCAAAGATGCTGTCTGACCCGCTGAGTTACTCCAGCACTCCGTGTTCCGCATAAGAATCTGCATTTCCCTGTGACACTAGAGTTTTTTGAGGTTGTGACTAACAGAATAAATCAGGGCAGCCAATGAAGATAGTTTGTATGAGACCGTGGGACCCCGTTGGGCCCAAACCTCTACTGCATTGGGTGCAGCACCCTCTCCTCACCCCTCCCCCCTCCCATAGAAACATAGAAAATAGGTGCAGGAGTAGGCCATTCGGCCCCTCGAGCCTGTAAGCAACACCGCCATTCAATATGATCATGGCTGATCATCCAACTCAGTATCCCCGTACCTGCCTTCTCTCCATACCCCCTGATCCCTTTAGCCACAAGGGCCACATCCTAACTCCCTCTTAAATATAGCCAATGAACTGGCCTCAACTACCTTCTGTGGCAGAGAATTCCACAGACTCACCACTCTGTGTGAAGAAATGTTTTCTCATCTCGGTCCTAAAAGACTTCCCCCTTATCCTTAAGCTGTGACCCTGGTTCTGGACCTCCCCCAACATCGGAACAATCTTCCCGCATCTAGCCTCTCCAACCCCTTAGAATTTTATATGTTTCTATAAGATCCCCCCTCAGTCTTCTAAATTTCAGCGAGTACAAGCCAGTCTATCCAGTCTTTCTTCATATGAAAGTCCCGTCATCCCAGGGATCAATCTCCCCCTCCCCTTCTACCCCCCCCCCTCCACCCTACCCCTCTCCCTCCCCCTCACTCCCCTCCCCCTCCCCCTCCCCACCTCTACGTCTTTGGAGTGTGAGAGGAAACCGGAGCACCCGGAGAAAAGCCACGCGGGTCCACGGGGAGAACGTACAAACTCCGCACAGACCTGTCGTCTATTGTCTAATTAACCGACACAACCTGCACGTCTTTGGGTTGGTAAATGTAAAAATAATTGTCCCTGGTGGTGTAGGATAGTGTTAGCGTGAGGGGATCGCTGGTCGGCGTGGCGTGACAACAAGGGCATCGTCCATTCATTCATTACGAACATCTGACTGCAAACCTTTTCCAGCGAACGATGGGAACAGATTGTCGTGCTGAACCTTCCCCGGGAAGTGTTTGACAGGACAATGCAGAGGAGTTCTATCTCACACAACGGCCTGTCCCTTTGAGTTAACCTTCTCCTCACTCAGATTGTGAAGGTCCCTTTGCAAGCTGCACTGGTGCATTGTCAGTACCAGAGGCGACCACTAGAGCTCACACACACACACACACACACACACACGCAGATGCCGAACAAAAACAAAATCAAAGTGCTGGAGGAACTCAGCCGGTCGACGCTGCATCCAAACGTGCAGCAGAACAGCACAGGAACAAGCCCTTTGGCCCACGACTGTCCGTACCAAACATAGAACATAGAAACATAGGTGCAGGAGTAGGCATTCGGCCCTTCGAGCCTGCACTGCCATTCAATATGATCATGGCTGATCATCCAACTCAGTATCCCGTACCTGCCTTCTCTCCATACCCCCCAGATCCCTTTAGCCACAAGGGCCACATCGAACTCCCTCTTAAATATAGCCAATGAACTGGCCTCAATGGTACTAAGACCAAAGGTAGCACCAGAAGCTGGAGGAACTCAGCGCTCAGGCAGCACCTCTGGACAAAAGCAGGAGGTAACATTTCGGATCAGACTGAAGAAGGGTCTCGACCCTTCTGTTCCTGTGGAACAGCATCCCTCTCCCCATCAGAACTGCCCCCTCCATCGACTCCTTTAAGTCCAGGCTCAGAACCTATTTCTACTCCCTAGCGTTTGAGGCCTCTGAGGGGGCGCTGTGAACTGTTTATGTATGTGCTGTTATGTCTGTGTGCCATTGTATGTTCGTTTCTTAGTACCTGAACTGATGTACAGCACTTTGGTCAACGTGGGGTGTTTTTAAATGTGCTATACAAATAAAATTGACTTGACTTGACTCGAAGCGTCCTCAGTCTGAAGAAGGGTCTCAACCCAAAACGTCACCCGTTCCTTCTCTCCGGAGATGCTGCCTGTCCCGCTGGAGTTACTCCAGCATTTTGTGTCTACCTTAGAGGAAGTGGTATGTTATACCAGGAGAAACCGCTCCTAACAGGGCCTGCCTTCTTTTCGATTCTGCGATCGTGGGTGTTCCCGCCCCAGTGGCCTTGGATAAGGTGGATGTGGAGAGGATGTTTCCACTGGTGGATTGAATTGAATGGCCTTCTTCTAAAGTGCAAAATAACTCAGGTTCTATATCAAGCAGCCCAGCAATGCGTGGGTTAACACACCATGAGCGTTTGACGGCACGGGACACTGGGTTTGACAGGGCTGGGCCTGTACTCGCTGGAGTTTAGAAGGATGAGGGGGGGGACCTCATGGAAACGTACCGAATAGTGAGCGGCCTGGATAGAGTGGATGTGGAGAGAATGTTTCCACTAGTGGGAGAGTCTAGGACTAGAGGGCACAGCCTCTGAATTAAAGGACGTTCCTTCAGGAAGGAGATGAGGAGGAATTTCTTTAGTCAGATGGTGGTGAATCTTTGCCACAGAAGGCTGTGGAGGCCAAGTCAATGGATATTTTTACAGGCGGAGATAGATTCTTGATTAGTATGGAGGTCAGGGGGGCAGGGGAATGGGGTTAGGAGGGAGAGATAGATCGGCCATGACTGAATGGCGGGCTAGACTTGATGGGCCGAATGGCCTAATTCTGCTCCTATCACTTATGATATGACTCAGGAGCTGCCGACTGGCATGTGTTGGAGGATATAGTTTGGTTTAGTTTGGTTTAGTTGAGTTGAGTTGAGTTGAGTTGAGTTGAGTTGAGTTGAGTTGAGTTGAGTTGAGTGAGTTGAGTTGAGTTGAGTTGAGTTGAGTTGAGTTTAGTTTAGAGAGATACAGTGTGGAAACAGGCCCTTCGGCCCACCGGGTCCGCGCCGCCCAGCGATCCCCGCACATTAACACTATCCTACACACACTAGGGACAAATTTTACACTTATACCAAGCCAAACCTGTACGTCTTTCGAGTGTGGGAAGAAACCGAAGATCTCGGGGAAAACCCACGCAGGTCACGGTGAGAACGTACAAACTCCGTACAGACGGCGCCCGCAGTCGGGATGGAACCCGGGTCTCCGGCGCTGCAAGGCAGCAACTCTACCACTGCGCCACCGTGTCGCCCAAATAGTGAATGACATTCTGCGGCTCGGTGGGGCCACTGCAAACCCCTCTGGGTCCGGGCTACAGTTGAGGGTCCCTTTACCACTGGGCACCAGGGGTCTGTCTACGTCCAGTGAAACCATCTCTCCAATGGTCCCACTGGAGGAAGACACGTGAGTGGCATTGATGTATGATTACAGTCTGTATTGATTCGGTGGTTCAATGCATTTACTGTGCAGATAATGAATAAGATATATATTGTAAAAAAATACTCTAAGCACAATTAAATCTAGGTCTACCATCTCTCGATGTATGAGCTCCAAGCCAGATACCAGAAGAGAAAATACATTGAAAAATAAACTTACAAGAACATGTTTTAAATGTCCTGCATCTGTCTGTCTACCTAGCTAAGATAGACACAAAATGCTGGAGTAACTCAGCGGGACAGGCAGCATCTCTGGAGACAAGACATTTCGGGTCGAGACCCTTCTTCACACTGGTTAGGGATAAGGGAGACGAGAGGTTTAGACGGTGATGTGGAGAGATAAAGAACAACGAATGTAAGACATGCAAAACTAACGACGATGAAATAGGAAACAGGCCATTGTTAGCTGTTTGCTGGGTGAGAACGAGAAGCTGGTGCCGACTTGGGTGGGGGAGGGATGGAGAGAGAGGGAATGCTGGGGTTACCTGAAGTGAGAGAAGTCAAAATTCATAGCACTGGGCTAAGATAGACACAAATTGCTGGAGTAACTCAGCGGGTCAGGCAGCATCTCTGGAGAGAAGGAATGTGTGACGTTCAGGTCGAGACCCTTCTTCAGACAATAGACAATAGACAATAGGTGCAGGAGTAGGCCATTCGGCCCTTCGAGCCAGCACCGCCATTCAATGTGATCATGGCTGATCATCCACAATCAGTACCCCTTTCCTGCCTTCTCCCCGTACCCCCTGACTCCGCTATCCTTAAGAGCTCTATCCAGCTCTCTCTTGAAAGCATCCAGAGAATTACCCCCCACTGCCCTTCTGAGGCAGAGAATTCCACAGATTCACAACTCTCTGACTGAAATTTATTTTCCCTCATCTCAGTTCTAAATGGCCTACCCCCTTATCTTAAACTGTGTGGCCCCTTGTTCTGGACCTCCCCCCCCCCACCCCAAAATTGGGAACGTGTTTCCTGCCTCTAACGTGTCCAACCCCTTAATAATCTTATACGTTTCGATAAGATCCCCTCTCATCCTTCTTGGCCCGGCTGCTTCGTGGAACTGGGGCATGGAAAATCAGCAGTCTCTGTAGTGCTGACACAGGCCCCTTAGCGCAAAGGACTAAATGCATCATTAATTGCCAAACGATTGAATCATTGTGTGCCCTGGCTCCTGGCCAGTGGATTTTTTTATTTCCCCCCCCTCCGTTTGTTTTAATAGTCCTTACATGGTCCTGGCGTTTGCTGGTCGATGCCGGTATTCGTGGATGGTGACAAAGCCCCCGGAATGTTCCTGTGCTCACCGCAGGTGAGGCACCGTTACTCGCTTAGAATCTCGGCCGAGAGAAAGGACGTTCGGCCCATCGGGCTGGTACTGGCCTTTTCGAATGAAGGGTCCGTCCTGGCCCTCACCTTGTCTGTTGCTGCAAAAACCTCCAGGTATTTTTTATCCTCCAAATGTCGGAGGAAATAAAGGAGAAGGGTTTAAAGAAGAAGGGTCTCGGCCCGAAACGTCACCCGTTCCTTCTCTCCGGAGATGCTGCCTGACCCGCTGAGGTTACTCAGCCTTCTTTCGATGTAAACTAGCATCTGCAGTTCCTTCCCCAACAGAAGAGTTTCAATGTTATATCTTTGCACTAAAATGTCGAAACCTTTGTCCTTTATCTGTGCCCTTGACTGTAATCATGTATAGTCTTTATAAGGGGGGGGGAGGGGGAGAGGAGGGAGGGAGGGAGGGAGGGAGGGGAGGGAGGAGAGGGAGGGAGGGAGGGAGGGAGGGAGGGAGGGAGGGAGGGAGGGAGGGAGGGAGGGAGGGATGGGAGGGAGGGAGGGAGGGAGGGAGGGAGGGAGGGGAGGGAGGGAGGGAGGGAGGGAGGAGGAGGGAGGGAGGAGGGAGGGAGGGAGGGAGGGAGGGAGGGAGGAGGGAGGGAGGAGGAGGAGGGAGGGAGGAGAGGGCGCTGCACCAATGCAGGAGAGGTTTGGGCCCCAACGGTTCCACTTGGTCTAGTACTAAACTAAAAAGCGGAAACTAAGCATTGCAATCTTAGTCTAGTTTACTTTAGAGATACCGGGCGGACACAGGCCATTCGGCCCACTGAGCCCGCGACGACCAGCAATCCCTGTATACTAGCACTACCCTGACACTAGGGACCATTTACAATGTTTACCCAAGCCAATTAAAGGACAAACCTGCGTGGGTTTTCTCCGGAGCTGTTTCCCTCCCACACTCCAGAGACTCACAGGTTTGTAGGTAACGACTGCTGTAAAATTGTAAATTGTCCCTAGTGTGTAGGACAGTGCTAGTGTGGGATGTGATCGCCGGTCGGCATGAACCCGGTGGGCCGAAGGGCCTGTTTGCGCGCTGTAAAGTCTGAAGCCCTCCGGCCCACCTTATCCACACGGACAAACATGCTCATCTCTGCTAGTTCCCATTTGACAACATTTGACCCATTTCTATTTAGTTTCCCTCCACATCCCAAAGACATGCAGGTCGGCTAAATAGCGACTGTCAATTACTGTGAGTGGCAGGAGAATTGGGGGAAATTGGAGAAAGATAATTTATAGGGACAATGAAACGATGAATGAAACAAAGTGGGCGACACGGTGGCGCAGCGTAGAGTTGCTGCCTCGCGGCGCCAGAGATACGGGTTCGATCCTGACTACGGGCGCTGTCTGTACGGAGTTTGTACGTTCTCCCCGGGACCTGCGTGGGTTTTCTCCGGGTGCTCCGGTTTCCTCCCGCACTCCTATGACGTGTGGGTCTGTAGGTTAAATGGCTTGTACAATTGTAAATTGTGCCCTCGTGTGCGTAGGGTAGGGCTAGTGCCACACGGTGATCGCTGGTCGGCACGGACCCGATGGGCCGAAGGGCCCGTTTCCACAGTGTATGGAGGGCTGGCAGAGCCCGATGGGCCAAATGGCATTATGGAAACATTTATTGAAATGAAACTCCAATAATGTTGGAACAATTTGGTTTATATTTGCAGAGCTAAGTGCTGCAGTATGAAGTGCATAAGATCAATGCTCTGAAACCTCAATGAATCTGAATTCACAGACTTGTAGAATTTAAAATCAGTTAATTAAATGCATCCTGACATGAAAAACAAGTATCAATAATAATAGCCATGAAGATAATGCATGATCATGAAAACCCTCTGATCGACTTTAACCCTGCTCAGTTCAAAATATATCAATAGACAATAGACAATAGGTGCAGGAGGAGCCATTCGGCCCTTCGAGCCAGCACCGCCATTCAATGTGATCATGGCTGATCTTCTCAATCAGTACCCCGTTCCTGCTTTCTCCCCATACCCCTGACTCCGCTATCCTTAAGAGCTCTATCTAGCTCTCTCTTGAATGTATTCAGAGAATTGGGCCTCCACTGCCCTCTGAGGCAGAGAATTCCACAGATTCACAACTCTCTGACTGAAAAAGTTTTTCCTCATCTCTGTTCTAAATGGCCTACCCCTTATTCTTAAACTGTGGCCCCTGGTTCTGGACTCCCCGACATTGGGAACTTGTTTCCTGCCTCTAATGTGTCCAACCCCTTAATAATCTTATACGTTTCGATAAGATCCCCTCTCATCCTTCTAAATTCCAGTGTATACAAGCCTAGTCGCTCAGTCTTTCAACATATGACGGTCCCGCCATATCCTCAGTCGCAGAGTAAAAGCATCTTTAACTGCCTTCTGACGTGGGATTCAATGCCACAGATGGCTGTCGGGGCCAAGTCAATGGGTATTTATAATCAGTCTGTTAATTGATCAGTCTAGTTTATTGTCACGTGTACTGAGGTACAGTGAAAAGCTTTTGTTGCGCGCTAACCAGTCAGGGGAGAGACAATACATGGTTACTATCGAGCCATTTACAGTGTGTAGATACATGATAAGGGAATAACGTTGAGTGCAAGGTAAAGCCAGCAACGTCCGATCAAGGATAGTCCGAGGGTCACCAAGAGGTAGATAGTAGTTCAGCACTGCTCTCTGGTTGTGGTGGGATGGTTCAGTCCGTCTGATAACAGCCGGGAAGAAACTGTCCCTGAATCTGGAGGTGTGCGTTTCACCCCTCTACACCGATGGCCTTTTAAGGCGGAGATTGACAGGTTGTTGATTAGTGCGTGTGTCCCGGGTTATGGGGACAAGGCAGGAGAATGGGGTTGAGAGGGTGAAGATAGATCAGCCATGATTGAATGGCAGAGTAGACTTGATGGCCGAATGGCCATATTCCACTTCTAGAACGTATGAACCCGGTAACTCCCCCTGCAGTTAAAGGATATTAAGGGGGTAACTTTTTCACACAAAGGGTGGTGGGTGTATGGAGCGAGCTGCCAGAGGAGGTAGTTGAGGCTGGGACTATCCCAACGTTGAGAAACAGTTAGACAGATACATGGATAGGACGGGTTTGGAGGGATATGGGCCAAGAGCAGGCAGGTGGGACTAGTGTAGCTGGGGCATGTTGGCTGGTGTGGGCAAGTTGGGCTGAAGGGCCTGTTTCCATGCTGTATCACTCTGTGACTCTATGACTCTAAGTCCCAACTTCAGGGAAAACAAGTGCCATTGTTTGGACTGAAATTCCGAAGGAATACTGTGTTGTCATGAGGTCACGAGTGATAGGAGTAGAATTAGGCCATTCGGCCCATCAAGTCTACCATTCAATCATGGCTGATCTACCCCTCCCTCCTAACCCCACTCTCCTGCCTTCTCCCCATGACCCCTGACACCCGCACCCAATCAAGAATCTATCTAACACCGCCTTCCAAAATATCCACTCTCCTGGCCTCCACAGCCTTCTGTGTCAAAGAATTCCGCAGATTCACCACCCTCTGACTAAAGAAATTCCTCCTTGTCTCCTTCCTAAAGGAACGTCCTTTAATTCTGAGGCTGTGACCTCTAGTCCAAGACTCTCCCACTAGTGGAAACATCCTCTCCACATCCACTCTATCCAGGCCGCTCGCTATTCGGCACGTTTCAATGAGGTCCCTAATGAGGTTGTGTTTTGTGTCGAGCATTAAATCAAGTCCCTGTCTGCACTGCCAGTGGGACCTAGACCCCAGTGTGGCAGGAAAGCATTCATTAGAGGCAACGACTTAAGATGGCTTTATTTACGCAGCAGAATGTTGTAAGCTGGAACACACTGGCTCAAAGGATTGGGCACGGGGATTCAGTCGGATCTCGCAGAAGGGAATTGGCCAAGCACCAGTGGTTGGAAATTAGTGGGGCCACAGCGGAGAATAATAGACAATAGACAATAGGTGCAGGAGGAGGCCATTCGGCCCTTTGAGCCAGCACCGCCATTCATGTGACCATGGCTGATCATTCTCAATCAGTACCCCGTTCCTGCCTTCTCCCCATACCCCTTGACTCCGCTATCCTTAAGAGCTCTATCCAGCTCTCTCTTGAATGCATTCAGAGAATTGGCCTCCACTGCCTCTGAGGCAGAGAATTCCACAGATTCACAAACTCTCTGACTGAAAAAGTTTTTCCTCATCTCAGTTCTAAGTGGCCTACCCCTTATTCTTAAACTGTGGCACGTCCCTTATTCTGAAACTGTGGCGTGTAATCTGGCATGGATTTCATCGCCTCTCCTTCCTAAGAAGGCTCGGGACTTCGGCTAGCCCCCAACAACTCTCACCAACACCTGAAGAAGGGTCTCGACCCGAAACGTCACCCATTCCCTCTCTCTCCGAGATGCTGCCTTGACCCGCTGTGGTTACTCCAGCGTTCTGTGATAACATCCGCAGAAAGCATTTTATCGGCTCGGTTTG